>NC_050174.1:28407031-28434531 GCF_008315115.2 Sander lucioperca | reverse complement strand
CAGAGGTGGACTTGTTGATGTGCTTTGGCTCATTGTCCTGCTGCAGAACCCAAGTTCGCTTCAGCTTGAGGTCAAGAAGATATTGCCGGACATTGTCCTTCAGGATTATTTGGTAGACAGCAGAATTCATGGTTCCATTTATCACAGCAAGTCTTCCAGGTCCTGAAGCAGCAAAACAGGCCCAGACCATCACATTACTGTTGTTATTATGTTCTCTTTCTGAAATGTGGTTGTCTCGTCAGTCCACAGAGTATTTTCCCAAAAGTCTTGGGGATGATCAAGAGGTTTTCTGGCAAAAATGAGACGAGCCTCAATGTTCTTTTTGCTCAGCAGTGGTTTTCGTCCCTGAACTCTCACATGCATGCAGGTCTCTTTGTTATGGTGGAGTCATGAACACTGACCTTAACTGAGGCAAGTGAGGCCTGCAGTTTGGATGTTGTTGTGAGGTCTTTTGTGACCTCTTGGATGAGTAGTCACTGCACTTTTGGTGTAAATTTGGTCGGCCGGCCACTCCTGGGAAGTTATGTTTTAACAGCGCGGCAAACACTTTTTCACACAGGGCCATGTAGGTTTGGATTTTTTCCTTAATAATAAAAACCTTTAATAACTGTATTTTGTGTTTACTTGTGTTATCTTTGTATTATAAATAAATTTTTTTGAAGATCTGAAACTTTTAGGTGTAACAAACATGCAAAAAAATAACAAATTAGGAAGGGGGCAAACACTTTTTCACACCACTGTATATTGTCCCCATCAGTAGGCCTATGTCCTATCAACTAAACTAACTGAAAATGAAATATATCAATTGTGATAACATCAAATGGGTCCATAATGTATGTTTCATTGGTTTACAATATTGTTAGGCCGGCTACACACTGGCTGCGTGGCGTGAGCGTGCCGCTTCTGTTGCGTGGCGGCTGTGTGGCGTTTTCTATGTCTTTACACATCAGAAACGTGTCTGACGTGGCGCTGCAGCTGCTAGCCTTGTCTGTACACATGTATGTTTCCCATTGATTTACTGCACTCAAGCAGTAGTATATTTCATGACAAACATAAATATATACTGACCTGATTACAGCAAAGACAACATCGGCAGTATTGATGGCGAAATAGGCTACAGAATATTTCGCTCTGTATTGTGTGACAGGTACAATATTTGAAAATCAATAATTATTTATTATTTCTTTAAATTACATTTATATCCGCATTCATGTCAAAACATAGAGACTTTCAAACATCAAAATGTAATTTATTAAATGTATTTGAGTTAAAATGACATATAAACATCTTTTCGTATTCTATTTTGCCTGGAAACACTTTCTGTTTCTAGCATGCACGCGTTGCATGTCACACAGACAGTGTGAAAGCTCTAATCTGTTAACATGGGAGCCAAAATAGGAACGGACACGCCACGCAGCCAGTGTACAGCCGGCCGAAGCCCTACCATTAAAGGCTTTTTACATGGTGGTTAGACTGAGGCTAATATCCCATTTTTGGTTCAAGCTGCAGTCACCCTATACTGACAATAGCTGTCATTTTAAACGTTATCACAACATTTAGCTCAGTTTACTGAAATCCCAAAAGCGGAGGGACAAAAGAGGGAAAACAGAAAGGTGACTTGAAAAATAAATAAAATAAATAATAAATAAAAATAAAAGATATGAATTGTACTGAAACAGAAAAATAAGGATACAATGTATAAATCATATAAGGTGGAGATAAATAATAAAAATAACTTAAATACTATTGGTGTCGTACTGTTTAGGCAGCCAGATGGGTCAGTACAGTATGTTTCAATGGTTTACATTGTTGTTCAACCCTACAAATAAAGGCTTTTTACATGGTTGTTAGACTGAAGGCTAAAAAACCCAAATAATGTCTCAAGCTGCAGTATCTGTACTGAAAATCATACCAACACACTCATTTTAAATGTGTTATCCAGACATTTAGCTCAGTGTACTGAACCTTTAAAATAATTCAGGGTTATCCTTGACTTTGAAGGAACGTAGGGTTAGAGTCACTTGATTGTCTTCTGGTTAGGAGACAATCATAGGAACAGTAGTTCTTGACTAGTTCTTTTGACAAGGCTTATTTAACCAAGTCATGTATTTTGGGCAATCTGAAGACAAAATGTTCAGCTTTGATTCTTCAATTTAAACACTGTCATAGCTTTTCAATAGGGTTTAGATTAGCCCAAGGCCGAGTTTACACATGTGAAAATTCTTTAACATGCCTACCAGCTCAAACCCCACACTAATAATTATAATTTTTGTAAAATATATTCCATGTCATCCTTTCCTTTTCCTTCTGTATGTATATATATATATATATATATATATATATATATATATATATATATATATATATATATGTTGTGTCTTCCAAGAAAACAGATAATGAAGGAAAAAGAAAGGTGACATGTAAAATAAATTAATAAAATATATTAATTGTGATGAAATACAAAATAAGCATACACTGTTCTAATTATACAATATATATAAATTATCAATGTACCAAAATAAATTGGTGTCTTAGAGTCAAGTGTCCATGGGTCAGTAGCGTAAGTTGCTAATTGTTGAATCTGTCCATTGTTGGCACAAACCAAAACTCTTAACAGAGCACAGTGTAATTGTGAAGATGTAAAGGGCTGTAACATTGTGACCTTTGATGATCCAGGGACTGTAGAACTGCTGCTTCCAGGTATCTGGCCGCAGATGGCAGGAGCAGAGGCCTTAGATTGAAAAACAGTTAAAAAAAAATTATCCCTTGCATTCCTAATGCAAATTGCAAAAAGTAATGCCATCAGTGTTTTTGTTAGTTCTCTGGTCAAAAAGGGATCTTGTACTAAGTTAATACAAATAACAGTTACCTTTACAACTTGGTTAGGGTGAAATATAATGCTGCACTGAGGATGAGCTGTCTCTGTGACAGTGATGACTGACTAATGAATGATCAGCGTAAGTTTGGTTCCCCGCATCAGTTCACTTGATCACTCGCCAAATGTCAACAGTAGGTAGGCTCTACTGAACTGTGCGCAGCATTGGATGCGAAGCTGTGGACGTAGGAGAATGAAGCTGGTCCTGACAAGAGAAAACAGAAAGTTGTTGTAATAAACTGCAGACCATGCAAAAAACATGTTCAAAAGTTACATAATACACAATAATTTAATACCTTGAACACTGCTGCAGGGCAACACAACATTTCTGTCCAGTGCCATTTTACACAGAGTAGTTTAGGAAGGATGAATGAGGTTCAGCTTCTTGTCATGTTTAGCCTTCTTTAAAGTCCTGATTGTCTCCACTGTGTGAAGTGGAGTGATCACAGCAGAGGCAGACCTGCAGCAAAAAGTTCATTTAAATGACAATGTACTGCTTCTGTAACAACGGTGTTGCAAAATTGCTGTGTTATTACAAACTGAATACAGGAATAAAGACACAATTAAAGCAATATAGAAAGCACATATGAAATTAGAATCATTACCTTCGGGTGTGAAGACTCTTAAGCGCTGTCAGGTGGAAAGCAGGCAGTGGTGGTCCATTGTTTCAGTTTTTAGAACTAGAGAGAAGGTGAAGCAAAGGTAGGCAGGTGTTATCTCATCCTCTGCTTGGAAGAATGACTGGCTAGCACGAAGGTAAAAGTGTCCCTGTGTGGTCCAACAGTGATTGTCTGTCCATTGTTTGTCCATTGTTGATTGACAGTTAAGCTGCTGCTGCTGCTAAAGCTTCTGTTCTTGGTTGTTGTTGGTCTTCAGTTTGTTGTACAGGTGAGGTGGTATTTCCTGCTTTGGCTTTTCAGCCTGTCGCACCTACCTCGGTGCCATTAGGTCAGCTGCAGGGTCATCAGCTGGAGGCCACCGTTCACAGATGTTTCGCCCCCAAGACCAGTACATCTCCAGGTCCGCTGGCATGCTGGGGACGTTTCCCCGCCACCCCCTGCAGCTGCCTTCACATAATCTCTCTTGGAAAGACCAGCTGCTTCCTGAGGTCTGCCAACATCTGCCACTGTTTACCAGGTGCGAGCATGCTGCTCTTCTTCTGAGTAGGAGATTGGTGTGTACCACCAGGCTTTACAGGCTTTACAAACCTTGCCAGGGCATGCTCTTCTGTTGCCGGCGAATGGTTTGCTGCCACCCTACAGCTCTCCTGGATCTTGGCCAGTTTCGTCAGGATTTGATCATGGCGCCACCTGAAACGTCCTTGGGTCAGTGCCATACTGCATCCTGACAAAGTGTGTCGGAGGCTTGCCTTGACGCTCCCGCATAGATGACAGCCCACTTTATCACCATACCACAGTGTGAGATTCCTAGGGCATGGAAGGATATCGTAGGTCACCCTCAATAGGAAGCTGAGCCTGGATAGAGGAGTTCTCCAGATGTCTACCCTGGTGATACGCCTGTTGCTGGTAGCATCCCATCTTGTCCAGGCTCCTTGCGTGCCCTGGGATATTGCCTTCAAGTGGAAGTGCTCCTGCTCCAGTCTGGTGATTTCGTCCACCACCATCGTCTCCTGCTGTCTCTTGGTGGCTTTAGACCAGAATTGCTGCGCTGCTCCCCAGCCCAGCCCAGCACGATTGGTCTGGACAGTCGTGCTTGGCTGGGTGAAGTTGTGATGAAGGAGGTGAGGCCAAAGCTGGTGGTGTCCTCACAGAGGACACAGGAGAACTGTGTCTCTCGTCCAGGGGAAAGCACACAGCTGCTGAATGTTGTCACAACCTGGCTCAAGGGCCATGACAAAAGAGGAATCCTGTTGCCGACGACGGCCGAATCAACTAGCCCTGAAAATGGATGGTGCTGGGGCGTCGCGCCCATACCCGGCCGTCGCCGGCAACAGGAGCCGCGAGGGCTATGCCGCGACGATTAGGAGGGCCGCCGCATGGAAGCCTAGGGCGTGGGCCCGGGTGGAGCCTCTGCGGGTGCAGATGTTGGTGGTAGTAGCAAATATTCAAACGAGAACTTTGAAGGCCAAAGTGGAGAAGGGTTCCATGTGAACAGCAGTTGAACATGGGTCAGTCGGTCCTAAGAGATGGGCGAATTCCGTTCATAAGGGTGGGGCGATGGCCTACGTCGCCCCCGGGTGATCGAAAGAGAGTCGGGTTCAGATCCAGGTGGAGCTTTATTCCCCACTAACTCACAGAGAGAGAGAGGCCCCACTGGATCACACAGGGGCCGTCACAATGTTTAGGGCTGTACTTGGGATGTACAGCCCAAGATATGTTGTAAATACAGTGGTATGCATAGGTTTAGACACCCATGCTAAAGTTGACTAAAAATAGGAATAAAAAAATCATCTTTTGGAAATTGATCTTAATGCCTTAATTAAAACAATGAGGAATAACCCAGCCTTTAAGGACACCAATTTTCTTTGTGAATGAAGAATGTATCGTAAATAAATAAATAAATGTTCTTCCTTAAAATACAGGGGGCATAAGTCAATACACCCCTATGTTAAATTCCCATAGAGGCAGGCAGACTTTTATTTTTAAAGGCCAGTTATTTCATGGATCCAGGATACTATGCACCCTGATAAAGTTTGCATTGATATGGATCTTATTTCAGTTAGCCTAATAGCTAACTGAAATAAAACCATGCCAATCATGAGATATGGTGAAGGGTATGTGATGATGTGGGGCTATTTTTATTCCAAAGACCAAGGGGACTTTATCAGGATGCATAGTATCCTGGATCCATGAAATAACTGGCCTTTAAAAATAAAAATCTGCCTTCCTCTATGGGAACTTAACACAGTGGTGTCTATACTTATGCCACCTGTATTTTAAGGAAGAAAATTCTGTTATTTATGATACATTATTCATTCACAAAGAAAATTGGTGTCCTTAAAGGTTGGATTTTTTAAATTTTTTTTAAATTAAGGCATTAAGATCAATTTCCAAAAGATTATTTTTTTACTCCTCTTTTTAGTCAACTTTAGCATGGGTAAAACTTATGCATACCACTGTATATCTCATAATAATATGGTTACCTGAAATAATTATGACCAATCACATTATCCAATACTGCCAAAATATAAGATTACCAAACAAAATGTCTTTCAGCTTACTAAATTAAGTACATCAATATGTTGTGTGACAGCAAAATTGGGTTTCCTTTACATAGCAAGAGAAACAGAGACCAACAACAATGAGGTATCCTGAAAAAACACAACATAATGCTCATTGGATTTTTGTTTTACCTGCCAACTGTGCAGGATAGAGATTAACATCTGGTACAGCAATAATTTAGTCTTTTAAATCAAACTGTTATTAATACATGTTTCACCCACTCACTTTGGTTATAGGTACAGACCTTTTTTTCTTTGTCTTTTTCTTTATCTGTTAAACCCAACTACCATCTTTATGGACTGTTAGAGGACATGACACAGTATACAGGATTATGATAACTATAATATGTTCTCATCACACCAGAATGGAGACAATGCTGCGGTTTAGAGAGAAAAATGAGGTCCAGAAGTGTGTTCTTATCTGTGGTGGCAGCAGTGATGACTTGAACATATCCCCGGGACTGAAACAGCTCAAGGATTGGCTTACTTGCGTTGGATAAGTGATTCTCGTTGAAATCCCCACAGACAATGATAGGGTGGCAATCCATGACCTCCAATGAGTCCAACAGGCTTCCCAGGTTTGACAGAAACGATGTCACACTGTAGTCCGGAGGTCTGTACACAGCTGCAATCAAAGCACTCACTGGGGCTTCAACCTTCAGAGCCAAAAACTCAAGGTCAGTGACATTATGTATGTACTGTTTTTCACGTACTTGAATGTGCTCTTTCACATAAACTGCAACGCCACCACCACGTTTGTTGGCCATCTGTGGAACATTTGTGTAGGACAGGTGTCTGTTGCGTTTGAACATAGTGTAGCCCTCTAAATGGAGACTGTCTGCAACAAAGGAGCCTTGTAGGTGAGTTTCTGTGAGACACAAAACATCTGCTAGACACAGTTCATGGTGGCTCTTGATGTCATTCACATGACATGGCAAACCTTCTGTGTTATGGTGAACAATGGTCAGAGTGTCATGTCCGTTCACAGCCTGTGAGATTTTGAGAAGAGGCATCATGTCATCCAAATTGACTTGTCTCATGGTCCGTAGGGCTCCAGTGATTTGTGGGTTGGCATATATTTTACTCTCGTCCATATCCAGAATGTGCAGTCCGCTGAGAGAGGTCACTCTGCTGACAGCTACGTAAGCCATGCCAGGTTCAAAAATGTGTTTCAGTGACACTACAGCTGATGTCCTTGTCATACCTTGAACCTTATGAATCGTACAAGCAAAGGCCAGTTTAACAGGAAACTGTCTGCGTACCACTCCTTTCTGTTTCATTTTCTCCTCTGCTCTGTCGATGTACACTAGATCGTCTGGTCCTCCTGGTGCTCTGTTACGATAATTCCTTCCAGCTGTTTCATCATCCATCTTGAGCCCGAGCATAGTGACATGTGCGACACCATTTTGTTCAGAGGATATTACCCTGACTAGCGTAGCGAAAGATCCATTCACCAATCCTTGAGACACGTCTATGTTTCTGGTGAGCATGACTCTAACACCTTCAGCTACGTTTAGCGTATCTGGTAACTCATTTCTGTTTCCTTTAAATGGTTTGGCTTGTCGTGCCACTCTGCCCGTCTGTGGATCCTTTTTGTAGTCATCTGCATCAATCTTGGTGATGTGAGAATGGAGCAGAGCTAACATTGCAGAGTTGTGTGAATCAACTTGTTTATTAGTTGCAAAAATGTGTAGCACATCAGTTGGACACAGTTCTGGTTCGGTGACGGCCTGTGACAACAAAGCTCTGTCTGCCTCGGACAACTCCTCTGACTTTTCTTTCACACGGATCCTGTTCAACATCTCTGCAAAGGCAACATCATCCTTCTGACGCATAATCTCAGTCAGAGTGATCATCTGAAAGTGTTCCTGCCACAGGTCAATCTCACATGGGTCATACACGCAGAGAGCCTTGGACTGTCGCACTGGTGGAAGCTGAAAAAAATCTCCAACAGCTATTACCGACATTCCTCCGAATGGTCTCTGACTGCCTTTGATCTGTTTGAGTCTCACATCAACGTAGGCAAAAAGGGGCTTTGAAACCATGGACACTTCATCAATGATGAGAATTTCAGCATTTAAAAGTTCAGATCTGACTTCATCCAAATTGTTACCAAGGCCTTGAAATGGAGGTTTTAGGCTTCTCGGAAGTTTGAGTAATGAGTGCAGTGTGGAGCCTGATATGTTGAAGGCTGCAGTTCCAGTGAATGCGGTCAACAGGACAGTTGGGTTTGATATGTCGGCCTCCTCAGCGCGTCTCGGCAGTTTGCACAGTATCTTAGATGCCTCAGAGTAGATGCATTTGATTAAATGTGACTTTCCTGTTCCAGCGCCACCATTGATGTAAAAGAAGAACTGCTGCGGATTTAGGCCACAGATTCGCTTTACGCACCACTCTCTTACTGCATAGAACACACAGGCTTGTCTCTGGTTCAGATTCTGATACATTTGGCGTAACAGTATGGGATCAAATGCAGGGGGCTCTCTGATGGCTCTGATTTCTGTTGCAGCATTAGCCTGATTACTGTATTCTGGGACATTATCTTGTTCATTTTCACAATCTGGCTCTCTTGCCTCCAGCTCTTCAATACACTCCAACCTCACAACTTCCGATTCTGGCGCCAGATTACACCATTCATCAATCACAACTCTGTTCTGCTCAAACTCCTCAACAGCATTCTCAATCTCGTCACTGTTTTTCTCATATTTGTCTCTGTTTCGTTTCACAATGTGTTGGACACTCTCCAGATGATCACAACCTGGTAGTTGCACACATCCATTACTGTAAAACGACTCATATGTGGGGTAATAGGGTCTTTTCAGTTCCTGCTCTGATCGGTAGGGAACGTACAGTTTCAGTAACGTGCCGTAAAACTTCTCAGGATATTTTTGCTTGGATGGACGGTAAAACCTGATGATAGCAGGCTTATCGTCTTTCCGCCTTTGCACAAATCCCATCTCATTCAGGAGGGGCAAAACATTTTTACCTTTCGTCTGTTTGCCATAGACAATTCTGCAAGTAGCTGCAAAATCAGCCAAACACATCTCCTCAAACTCCAGTGTTTCAGGTCTGGCTTTGTACTTGTCAGTCAAAGACGTCATCCACACATCTGAACATTCAGGTGTTGTGTTTTCCAGGGACGAGATGGGACGACTCATTTTCACTGCGTTGTCATCTGTCGGTATGAATACGACACCACGTGAACACTTCATGTTAATTCCACATGCACGACTCACACATTCCTGAGCGCTGACCTCTCTTTTTTTGGAATACGCCTGCATTATTTCCCTCATTTCATCACATTCATTGACGTTGTCTCTGTTGGAGTTTTCGATGACTGTTTTGAGGTATTCAGAGAGTCCAGATTCTTTTTTGGTAATGTAGCTGGTCAGATATATGATGCACGAATATGCATTGAGAATATAACTGACATCAATGTTGGCATTCCAGGCTTCAAGTAGATGTGGATTATATCCATTTACCCAGCAGTCCTTGGGGTCACGCTTCAGAATGACTGCACTGGATTTATTCACCATGTTAAGGCATTGTTCGTACTCACTGTATGTCAGATTGCATTGAGCTAGGAGCTGCTGCAAACTCAGAGAGGCCGTTTCAGGTTCATTCAAAAGCAAGTTAAGTGGTTGGAGTTTTTGCTTTGCTTTTTCCACTTCCACTGGATCGATGCACTCACCAGGTCTTGTTATCATTGTGTTTGTGACGGGTGGTTTAGGAAAACCGAATCTGCATCCCGAGTTGACACTTCTGAAACATGTCCTTGAATGATTTTTGCTGTGTGTCTGCACTTCTGTGACTTTCTTGTACAGATCAGGTTGTGTATGTGGGTCGGGCAGCTGAGCTGTGATGTATTTGGACACAAAATCTAACACAGTCTGATCGTCGTCTTCGTCAAAAACAGGAGCACCATCAACCCATATGAGACAGTGTATGTGTGGACTTCCGCGATGCTGAAACTCAACTCGGTAAAAGAAGTCAACGACTCTGCCTAGGGGCTCTGCAGGAGATAAGAGCAAATCCCTGAATAATGCCTCAACACGCTTATCAAACATGCGCATTGCTGTCACAGGATTGCTTCGCAGTATGTCACACTTAGCTGACCAGTCAAGCCCTTCAAAATCGACATCTTCACCTTGCTGCCTTTTTATTGCCTCGATAACCTCAGGCCATCGCATTTCAGCTGCAGAAAACGTACAGAAGAATGTAGGAGTTCCCAACTGTCTGATCATGGCAAAAAGATCTCTTGTAGTTTTCTCCCAATAGGCTGGAGTTCCCCTTAAAGGCTGCATAAATCTCACGGCGTCTTTGTTTCGCACCAGTCTCTCCACCTCACGTTTATCTTGCAACATTCCCGAGGTAATATTTCTTCCATCCCTCGTAAACGGTTTTCCTTTCCTGAGCTGTATTGTCATGCTCGATGTTGCCAAATGCATTTCTGTCACAAACTGTGCAAAGAACAAGAAGTTTGTGTCTCTGGCGAAACGATCATCAACACCAAAAAGCCTTATTTTGAAATACTTACTGGGTGTTAATTTAAGAGGTCTCTCTTCATCCAGTGTGTTCTGACCAGTCGGAAACTGTACAGGGAAAGCCATGGCCTCCAGTTTAGGTGTTTTGAAAAAGCTGACAGGATTATTTCTTTCGGCAGGCGCAACGGAATAGATTCCTTCGCTGAAACATAATATCTCCTCTGCCACGTCACACGGCTGAAGGCATGATTCCAGAGCGAAACCACCGTTTGGCATGTCACCATGTTCGTCGTCATCTCTCTGCTCATTTGGTTGTTCACCATCACATGACATGTCTATATCCTGTTCATTTTCAGGCTCATTTTCTGCCTCACACAGAGCATTACTCTCACACCTGTCAATTTCCATTAAATCAGTTTCATCATAATCATCTTCCTTCATTGTAGCATCCACATCATCATCTTCATCATCCTCATCAGGAAGTGTTGGATCACATAACTCAGCCTCATCTCTGATCGTTATGTCCTCATACTGTGGATGGATCTCTTTGAGTTTATGCAAAGCCTGAATGAGCTTTGACCAATTAACTGTCTGAAAAAGTTGGTGACCCTTATAACACAATCGTCTCTTCAGTTTTACTCTCATCACCTGAGACTCACTTCTCAGTCTGGGTAAGGCTTCAATCGTTTCCTGCACCTCAGACGGGACACACACAACATTTCCTCTTATTAGTCTCTGGCGGCCTTTAGGAAGAGGAATAATCTTGGCAAATGCTATACATCTGGATGCGAGATGCCTTTCCAATATGTTGAGATCTGACAGCTCAGGTGGGATGTCAGCAAGCATTAAGTTGTTGGCTACAGCGAGAGCTGGCATAGCTCCATCTTTAAGATGATCATGACAGGTGTAACAAATCCACTCACTTCTTCTCTCATCAGGCACCTTGCAGTGTTCACAGCCTTCATCGCAAACATGCACATACTTCCCTGTCAAGCAGGCTGCAACTATATGTGGATTTTTGACATAATTTGACCTTGTGCAGGGGCGGACTTGGTTTGGAAACGAGGCTTTATGGCAGACAGTGCAGACATAGGTGGGACCTTCCTTTATATTAGATCTGAAAAGAGATATGGCCTCTTTGATTAAAGAGTTGTCATTTTCTCTGTCACTCTCACATGTTTGTCGATTTATCCATCTGTATTTCCTTTTTATGTTATTTGCACATCTCATTTTAAACAGACTTCTAAATGGAAGGTTGTTCTTAAATCGGTCTCGCATTCTTTGTCTCATTAGTTGTCTGTGTCTATCTCTGAAAGCTTTGTCATTTGCATAACGCTGAGTCATATAAGATCGCTGCCTCACTCTGAAATCAACAAAGTTTCTGTAAAACGTTGTCATTCTTTCTCTTATTTTCATTCTAAACTCAGGGTTTTCTCTGTATGAACTGTTCATTCTTTCTCTTTGTTTCATTCGAAACTCTGGGTTTTGTCGGTATCGGGTCGTTATATATATTTGTTTTTTTTTTTGTATTTCAGGATTGTTTTGATAGCGGTAGTTAGCACACTGACTTTTTCTTTGTTTGACTGTTTCATCAGAATATTTACTGCTTGAGTAACATGTTTTCTTTGCTTTATATGTTTCATTTGAAGCATACATTTTCCTTTCTTTCCTTTTCTGATTCTCCTTTCTTTGCGATACCTTTTCAGAGAGCAATAGTCTCCTCTTAATTTTTCTCCTTTGCTGTTTATTAAGTTTTTTCAGTTTACGCGAGACGTCATCACTGGCCACAGTATTTATCAATGGAACAGTCAAGTTTGACTTACTCTCAGTTGCAGAATTCACACTGAATTTAGATGATGGTTCTGGTTCACTTTGGATATCATCAGGAAAAATGACATGAACCTCTTTATGTTTCACAGAAGATACAGACGTGAGGTTTGTGGACTCTCCCTGTAATATGTTATCAGAGACATCTGTTGCATCAGTGTTTACCTTTGAAATAGTTGAGTTTGAATTATTCAGCGCAGCATCATGTGATGCGACACAGTTTGAGCTGATCTGGCTGGATATTTCTGGTTCAGTTTCCATAGGAGTGAATACTTCATGTACAGATTTGTCACCGATGTGTGCACTCAGGCTTGTCTCCTTTTGAAGAGCAGTTGTTACAGCAGCAGTGTGAGTTGTAGGCTGACTGTCACTGTCTGAGATAGCAGTATTCAGGATGTATTCAGTATTCACATTGTTAAACTCCACAGGCTTCAACTCATAGTTACAGGAGGGCTGTGTTCCCAACATTCTGTGATACTTAAGGAGCCGATCAATCATATCACTAAGATGTGTGAATGTCAGCATGACAGCAGTACCAGGAGTGTGAGAACCAGGGTGGAGGGGCAAACCTTTGGCTGTTCTGGAGTGTGGATCAAAGAAACCGTATCTGCCGGACTTTGTTCTGAATACGGCAATGCATAATGCACTCATCAGGAGCAATCCATACTGGACATCAGAAAGCAAGCAGCTGAGTCCGGCCTCTAGGTCCAGAAAACTGTCTACCGCTCCAGGTAACGGTTCTCCTAATGTGCCATATCTAGACAGTTGTTCCATGTCCACATAATGTGTATGCTTGCGTGCAGGTACTTCATGAGGGAGCTCATCAGTATTCAGATAGATGTGATTAACTCTTTTTCTGACCTCTTTATACATTGCATTACCTTCATCCAAAACAAGGTCAAGATCTGCTCTGGTGATGTTTTCATTTTCGTGAAGGAACGCCAGAAATGTTAGTGAGTTGCAGGTACACTGCTTATTTCTGTTTTTACCATATTTAACAGAAGCCTGGCTACGGGATGCACGGACGTGTCTTACAGAAGGCTGACCTGCCGGATTTACATAGTCTGCATGAGAAGGGCCTGCTACACACCGAGGGTGTCCACTCTTTACATTAGCATAAGATGCCTGTGGTGATATGACACTTTGACCTCTGTGGTTTACCTGGTTAGCTTCAGGAGAAACTGCCACACATCTTTTCTTTACCATGTCAGCATAAGATACCTGTGGTACACCTGGCTCATCACTTTGACCTCTGACTTTTACTGGGGTGACAATAGAAGGCCTTGCTTCACCATCGCTGTGACATCCTCTCTCATCAGCAGAAACCTTTGGTGCATCGCTCTGACTTCCCTGTGTCACACTTTCATCATCACGAGACGCTGCAGCCATCTTCACCTCTCCACAGCTCTGAGGACCAACACATTCTACCTTTTCACCTGTTGTACCCTGAACCTCCTTTGACTTCTCCCGGCGCAGACTTTGAGCTAGTGACCTCTTACTCTTCCTCGGCATTATGATCCAAAACCACAAATCTTGTTTTATTTTTATTGTAGACAATCAAGATAATAAACACAATATGAATTAATATCGAAATATATTATTAACTTAGCAAGATAAGAAAGTAGATTAAAGCAGTATCTACTCTTAGTAATGGCGATTTATATCTCAAAAATATTCTATTTATATTTATTTTAAAGCAAAACAGTAAGTGGTCAAATAAACGTTTTCCCACAAAATCTTTTCAAGTCTGTGAAGATATTATATTTAGAAGTAAAAGTTGACGTATCACACAAATTATATATGGATATACTGTATTTCAGCGGTACTTAAGTTTCTATATCTTCAGCAAATTGAAAACCAATAGGACAGGAATAGGGTTTATTTAGTATTTTAAGGCACTATCAAGAAATCTGTACGGATGTTCAAATACTGTGCTTTTCTAAGAATAACTTTGGTATTTGTATATTTAAGGTTTTGTAAATGCCAGATTAATTTCTTTCAACCTTAATATATTCAGAGGTTTATTTTAATATATGTAAAGAATGCAGTTTCTCCTTACAGTTGGTTTATTTATTTCACTTTACAACGGTTTAACCAACAATAAAGCACGTACAAAAGGTGTTGATGCAAACAATGTGGGTGGATCTATAGACGAGGTACAAATATGTGAATGAGAGACAAATAACAATGTATGTAGTGTAATTACTTTTACACTTGTACAAACAAAATCTGTTTATGTGTACTCTGGTGTGAAGATATTTGCAGTCAGAACAAACCTTTTGGTTCAGAGCTCCACAGCAACACGGTCCAGGAACAACTACAGCTCTTTTCTTGTATAAATATAGATTTGGATTTCAATTTATTGTTATGTACATTAACAAGAGACAGTTTTCTTCAGTGATACACTTTATAACAGCAACTTATATATCTGGAAATGTACCAGATTTAATTTTGAATTAGTTTTTACAGTCCAATGTTTGTGATAAAAAGCTCAACAAAATGTGTGTTATGTATGTGTTTCCAGTCTTTTCAATTAATTTAAATTTAATGAACTAAAAAATACTTTACTGTTACCAAATAGAATATTGATACAATATGGACAATTCAAAAATACAATAATAAGGTTTTTGCCAATTGAAAAGGCCAAATCAAATGTGTGAGAGAGAGACAGGAGAGGTAGAAAAAGTGTGAGCAGAGAAACTCACAGAACCATAAAACAGAATGATCGGGTTCCAATCAACCCATGAATCCAAAACAGATACCAGTAATCTGTTAATATCAGGTTCCAAAAGACAAGTTTCAAATATATCGTTCCAAAAAAACAGGTTTCTTGCAAGAATGCAAGGAGATAGAGCGGGATAGAATTAGAGGGATAGAATGATAGAATTTCCAAAATTTAGATAGATATATTAGATATGACAGGAGAGATAGAAAACCTCAAAATTAGATAGATGTATTAGATTTGACAGGAGAGATAGAACGTCTTATATTAAGGGATGAGTGGGTAGAGTGATAGGAGAGAGGTGAATGATCTCATAGATAGATGGAGAGGGAGAGGGAGAGGAGCTGGAGGCCAGCGGACCTGTAACACAAAATGGAAACATGCATTAGACATACATAACAGAAAAAAAACATTACATAAAAAGTGATTGCTTTGAATATGTGAATATTTTTTTAACATCAAGGAAGGAAAAGATTATTGGTGTGATTTAGCTAAGAGGGACTTTAGTAGTGTCATTGTTTCACTAGGACTTTAGTAGGTGTCTCTAGGAAATCTCTGTATTCACTGACTTCTGTGTTCAATCACATAATGTTGCCTAATTTTTGCGTGTGTGAAGTATACTGTGGAGGGTCCAAGCATTCACTAACACAGATGGTGAAATACTAACTAAAAGTATGTAGAGTGCACAAGCAGATGTGTACAGTAACGTTAAGACAGTAGTAGTATTTACTTCCGAACAAAGTGTCAAGGCAACACATGTCATAGTAACGACATCATTCATGTGTGTGAACATACTGTCGAGTTGCCACGGCGGTAACCAACACTGATGGTCCAGCAGCAACGTAGAGACGAGGCAGACAAGAGCATTGGGGGGAGAGAGGAGAGGATTTTCAGTTTCATTTTACAAGACAAGATATACACAACAATAATTTATTTTATTATCAAGATTTTTTTTAGATCACTGTAATATTAAATTCATACGTAATACATATGTATTACGTATGTCCAGTGGTGGAAGAACTATTTAGATAATTCACTTAAGTAAAATACTTATACCACAGTGTGAAAATACTCCACTACAAGTACAACTACAAACCCTACAAACGTTGGGTAGCTTGATCTACAGCAGTGCATCATGTTCTATCAGATCATCATCTGTATAGTGAGGGATAGAGCAAGACATAACCAGTTTTACTTTAGAAAACCAACCTCAGCTTATTTTAAAAGGTCCCATGGCATGGAAATTACAATTTATGAGGGTTTTTTTAACATTAATATGCGTTCCCCCAGCCTGCCTATGGTCCCCCAAAAGCACCCAAAGAGCACCATGTCATGGTACCTTTATTGAGTAGGCTACTTTTCAGGCTGGACAACATATTAACTTATTCAATATCAAAGTGTCCTTCGTGACTCATATTTAAAAAGTGTGTGCGTGCGTGCCTGTGTATGTGTGTGTGTGTTGTGGAGATGTGTGTGTCTCTCTGTGTCTGTGTGTGTGTATGTTTGTGTATATGTGGGTCTTTCTGTGTCTGTCTGTGTGTGCATCTGTATGTGTGTGTGCGTCTGTATGCATGTGTGTGTGTTAATGATTACTGCTGCTGCATAAATGTAAATGTTGCATTTTACTGATAATTGTGCTAATTTTAACTCCTATATACTGCTGGGTAGCTTGATCTACAGCAATGTATCATGTTCTATCAGATCATCATCTGTATGGTGAGGGATAGAGCAAGACATATCCAGTTTTACTTTAGAAAACCAATCTCACAGTTTAATGAGTACTCTTAGGTGGACACATATAAAAACTTATTCGTTAATATATCAGTGGATTCGAAGTGTCCTTCGTGCATTCATATTTAAAAACGTTCTAGAATGTATATTGTGGTAATACGTCTTTTTAAGGACGCAATTTATTGCACTTTAATATGATTGACAAAACTCTTTAGGACTTAATCAATATAGCCATAGTTCTGTGCAGTGCGGTTACGAGCCACAGTACACAGAAGGAATCATCACTGTGTAAATCATATGTAAATGGCTTTTTCTAAACAAAATTCGTAAACGTGGACAGCTGCTAAAGAAGTATCTACAGTCGAGTATGGATCTATTCGCAATTCAGGTATAGTATTACTATACTTACCACTCAAAGAGCCAGCAGAGCAGTATCGATGTCTGTTGAGAAAACCCAGAGTGACAAACTGTGAGTAGTGGGTCAAGTTACAGGGATTGTACAGAGACAACAAAAACTCAGTAATAGGAATGCTGCTAGAACAGCAGTCTGGCTGTGAGGCAGAGCACGCTATGTCATTTTTATTGTATTGTTATGAATCACACCACGCACACAATGGCAGTTATCCCAAGCTAAACAGTTAAAGATTAGGTGCATGACAAAAGCAGATTAAGAGGATGCTAACAGGGACCTTGAAGTTTGAACCTACCTACCTAGCTAGCTACCTATCACTAGTGGGGGTCTAGCTAACAGTGTGACGTTTTTCACAGCCTTCCTCAACAAAGACCTCTGGAGTTTTTGCTTTTTAATTATTTTTGTTTGAAAGAAAGAAAGAGACTGCGTTTTTGCAACTATGCATACATGTGGTAAGTAAATTTAAAAAGCTTCTGTTTAAGCATATTGTAAGATTTAATGCATTCAGTCATTCATGAATTAAATCGATTTTGGTACATATATTTTATCTAGTTTGCATCATTAGGTCCTTATCCATGTGTTTTTAGCTAACTTAATATATAGACTGGTGTGTGCGTGTGTGTGTGTGGTGTGTGTGTGTGTGTGTGTGTGTGTGTGTGTGTGTAACAATAAGTTACGGGAGTGAGAGATGCAAGGCATTGTGGCTGTTTAACTAATTTATATCAGTTTTAAGACTAAAAGATCATGTTGTAGGGGCATTTATTGGTTTCAATAGGTAATGTACAGTAGATTTAAGACGAAGCTACTATAACATTATCTAAATGGTTGGTTTGTGACTAAACCTTTATCACAAGCTTTAACACATCTCGCCATATGATCCATTTCTATCATGATCAGGTGTAAAAAAATCTTAATGTAAATGTTCACTTTCTTTAGTGTTAACCTTATAAACTAATATAGGAGATAGTTTTTATTGTTAGCTGCCATCGTCTGTCATTGCTACAGTGTTGACTTCCTATATTACCTTCTAACAGCTGTATTCTCAGTAATCTGGCAATCTACTAGAAACAGGGTGCTTTTAAATCACCAAAATACTGGGGACAACCCCGTTTGGTGTGCTCCTCAATGCTTTTAGCATTGGGGGGCTAACACTAATGTTACTTTTACTTTATGACAAGTGTGTTCTGACTGACCTGTCACCTAACGTTCTCTGTCAGTCATTTTTAACTAGCATGTTAGAGCGCTAACTAACTAGCTTGTTAGCTGTCCATTGTCCTTCTATTTACTTCATTAAAACAATAAGATTGACATCCACTGAACCAGAGTGCTTATGTTATCAGTAGTTAGCTTGTACTGGTTTCCTATCTGCGTCGCAAGTTATAGCAGCATAGCTGGGAGCTTCACCCACCTACATGTTAGTGCCCATAAGGTGGTCCTTTTTATAGTGTCAACTTCCTATATTACCATCTAACAGAGGTATTCACAGTAACGGGCCAATATGCTAGAAACAGTGTGCTTTTAAATCACTAAATTAGTCGTGACAGCCCCGTTTGGCCTACTTCTCAATTCTGTTAGCATCATTGCTGTTAACTGTAAACATCTTAGGTTAGCTAATGTTGTATTTTGGTTTCTCCCTTGTAACTAGGGCTGAACGATTTTTGAAAATAATCTAATTGCGATTTTTTTCAAAAATATTGCGATTCAATATGCGATTATTTTTTAAACTCTTTGTCTTCTGTATTATTCAACAAAGACGAGCAATAAATCATTGTATAGTATGAACAATACAAGATTCTTGTTCTTTCCTGGAGGCCTGTATGTGATGATGATGAAATTAGGTGATGCAGGAATTTATATGAATGACATCTTTTATTTAACTACTTCAGTCCCAGTAGTATACTGAGCACTGACCAAGCCTGGTGGAAACATTCATTTGAAAGTCAGAAACAAATCACACAAACTAAAGGGCAGATTGCAGAAATATAAAAACAAATATGTGGCTTTACCACACTTAGTAGTATTCACATTCAATTATCATTTACTGTAATAAACATATGTAAATATGAGGATTGCACTTTTTAAACACTGTCTTTGAACTCTACTAGACAGTTAAATAAGTAAAAATATAGTATATACACTATATACAATGGTGTATTTTTACAGAGCACACAGAGGAGCTGCCTCCAGCCCCTCTCTCCCCTCATGAAGTGGCGTGCCGCGTGCATGACAGTGTCAACATTGCACTCACACTCAGAGACAGAGAGGCTATCGTTACGTTAGCAGTAGCATGCTTCTGCTGGTCTTGCCGTGGGATTAACTGTACTAATAAAACCGTTGAAACAACGCAGCCACGCTGCTGTGAAAGCTCACCGAACGCATTTGTCAGAGTCTGGCTGTTACCCCTCCCCGTGGTAGTCTCAACCACTCAATATCTTTATAACGGAGCTAGCTAACTGGATCTAACCGCTAATCGGAGCTAATCATTGCTAACCGAGCCTTCAGTTCTGCGTGCCTGTATCCATTAACTGCATGTATGGACTCGAGCCAGAATAAAACCCTTCATTTTATTAAAATGGCTGTAAAAGTTTTAAACTACAACTCAGAGTTGTTTGAATGACAGAAATCTGCTTAAGGTACAGCGTAGCGTTAGTGTGCTAAGTTGGTGCTTTCTCTGTGGGTACAGACTGATTTGCTCTTGCGAGTCACGTGACCAAATCGCAGCCTTAACATATCGCAATATTATTGCAAATGCAATTAATCGTTCAGCCCTACTTGTAACATATGCCAAAAACAGTAACAGATGAAGTAACATGAAGTCAAGTACATGTACATATAGTGTACTGTAATTGTAACCTGTACTGGATACAGTATTTTATGTTTGTCTGTTTGCTGAGCTAACAGTGTTATACACACTACTGTAGTAGCTGTATGAAAACTGGGTCATGTTTTGTGGCGATTCTCCATGTTGACATGTTGACTGATTTGGCTATATGGAGAGAAATTAATTCTATTTTCCTCAGTCTGCAGCATTGTGCTTGTATAGTGTAGGGATCTTATTGTATATTTGCACTTTCTCTGTGTACTTCATTTACAGTACTATAATCACGAGAAGTAGAATTGCTAAAAGTGTTTCAGATAGCAACAGCAGTGGATAACTGGTTCAAACAGAATTAAGACATGTTTTCTGATAATTGGGTGTGTGTTTGTGCTAATGATATGTAGCATTTTGAAAGAACTGGTCCTTGTTTTTAAAATAGTACTTAAGCAATCGAAAAAAAAGAAGAAAAAAAAAAAAAAAACTGCAATTGTAACATACTGCTGTTTATACTGTTTAAACCTCTTGATTAAACAGATTCTCTTCTTAAAAACAGAAAATGTAAAGTCCCAAGGCTATCAGACGGCTTACAACTTGCCAGACCTGAACCAGGTGATCAACTTACAAGAGGAGAAAAGTTGACATTTAATTGCCCCCCCCCCCGGCCTGCAGACTAAGCGTGAAAGCAGTGGATGACTGTTTAGCAGGCGGTCAATGGAGTGACTCCTTTCCAACATGTGGAGGTAAATCAAGGCTCTTCTTTTCCCCTTGCTCTTTATCTAGATGTTTCTCACAGAGCACCGTAATCTCACAATGCATGATTTGCACTATTTATCCTGTGTTCTACATTTTACAAATCATGTTTGTGATGTGCTATTTTTTCTTCTTCTAGTACACATTAATAATACTTACTGTTTCTGGTATCAACATTAATCAAACTTAAAGTTAAATAAAGTTTGAATTAACACATCTTTAAAGGGGTTTGAACAAGACCTGAACATTGAAACCTTCATGTATAGTGTGTATTGCAGAGCGACTGTATAAGACTATTGGTTTTAGCTTTTTCTATGAAATAACTTATTTTTTATTTTTTTTGTGGGGGTGCCTGAGTATGGGTGATCACAAGCACAAGGGTGTGTGAACAGTAAAGTAGCATTCAATCCTGTGTGACCTAATCTAAGTCTGGTATAGACCAGTTCTTCCCTTATGTTTAAACTCAGAGCAGTCCCCCTTTTCCAGGGCACATTCTTCAGTATTTTATGATAGCACATGATTACTTTCTTTTGTACTAACCTTATAAACCAATAGGGGGATAGTTTTTATTGTTAGCTGCCATCGTCTGTCATTGCTACAGTGTTGACTTCCTATATTACCTTCTAACAGCTGTATTCTCAGTAATGGACATGTTTTGAGGTGATTCTCCATGTTGACATGTTGACTGATTTGGGTATATGGAGAGAAATTAATTATATTTTCTTTTTATTCTAGCCTTATAAACCAATATGGTAGATAGTTACGTGTAAACATCCTAGGTTAACTAATATTGTATTAGTTCTCTACCCGTGTAACATATGCCAAAAACAGTAACAGATGAAGTCAAGTACATGTACATTTTAGTGCTTGTAAGGAATTGATACCTGTATGGTATATTAGCACTTCACAGAGGAAAATCCCAACCATTCCATGTGTAAAGGGTTACTGTTTTTGGCATATGTTACAAGTAGGGCTGAACGATTAATTGCATTTGCAATAATATTGCGATATGTTAAGGCTGCGATTTGGTCACGTGACTCGCAAGAGCAAATCAGTCTGTACCCACAGAGAAAGCACCAACTTAGCACACTAACGCTACGCTGTACCTTAAGCAGATTTCTGTCATTCAAACAACTCTGAGTTGTAGTTTAAAACTTTTACAGCCATTTTAATAAAATGAAGGGTTTTATTCTGGCTCGAGTCCATACATGCAGTTAATGGATACAGGCACGCAGAACTGAAGGCTCGGTTAGCAATGATTAGCTCCGATTAGCGGTTAGATCCAGTTAGCTAGCTCCGTTATAAAGATATTGAGTGGTTGAGACTACCACGGGGAGGGGTAACAGCCAGACTCTGACAAATGCGTTCGGTGAGCTTTCACAGCAGCGTGGCTGCGTTGTTTCAACGGTTTTATTAGTACAGTTAATCCCACGGCAAGACCAGCAGAAGCATGCTACTGCTAACGTAACGATAGCCTCTCTGTCTCTGAGTGTGAGTGCAATGTTGACACTGTCATGCACGCGGCACGCCACTTCATGAGGGGAGAGAGGGGCTGGAGGCAGCTCCTCTGTGTGCTCTGTAAAAATACACCATTGTATATAGTGTATATACTATATTTTTACTTATTTAACTGTCTAGTAGAGTTCAAAGACAGTGTTTAAAAAGTGCAATCCTCATATTTACATATGTTTATTACAGTAAATGATAATTGAATGTGAATACTACTAAGTGTGGTAAAGCCACATATTTGTTTTTATATTTCTGCAATCTGCCCTTTAGTTTGTGTGATTTGTTTCTGACTTTCAAATGAATGTTTCCACCAGGCTTGGTCAGTGCTCAGTATACTACTGGGACTGAAGTAGTTAAATAAAAGATGTCATTCATATAAATTCCTGCATCACCTAATTTCATCATCATCACATACAGGCCTCCAGGAAAGAACAAGAATCTTGTATTGTTCATACTATACAATGATTTATTGCTCGTCTTTGTTGAATAATACAGAAGACAAAGAGTTTAAAAAATAATCGCATATTGAATCGCAATATTTTTGAAAAAAATCGCAATTAGATTATTTTCAAAAATCGTTCAGCCCTAGTTACAAGGGAGAAACCAAAATACAACATTAGCTAACCTAAGATGTTTACAGTTAACAGCAATGATGCTAACAGAATTGAGAAGTAGGCCAAACGGGGCTGTCACGACTAATTTAGTGATTTAAAAGCACACTGTTTCTAGCATATTGGCCCGTTACTGTGAATACCTCTGTTAGATGGTAATATAGGAAGTTGACACTATAAAAAGGACCACCTTATGGGCACTAACATGTAGGTGGGTGAAGCTCCCAGCTATGCTGCTATAACTTGCGACGCAGATAGGAAACCAGTACAAGCTAACTACTGATAACATAAGCACTCTGGTTCAGTGGATGTCAATCTTATTGTTTTAATGAAGTAAATAGAAGGACAATGGACAGCTAACAAGCTAGTTAGTTAGCGCTCTAACATGCTAGTTAAAAATGACTGACAGAGAACGTTAGGTGACAGGTCAGTCAGAACACACTTGTCATAAAGTAAAAGTAACATTAGTGTTAGCCCCCCAATGCTAAAAGCATTGAGGAGCACACCAAACGGGGTTGTCCCCAGTATTTTGGTGATTTAAAAGCACCCTGTTTCTAGTAGATTGCCAGATTACTGAGAATACAGCTGTTAGAAGGTAATATAGGAAGTCAACACTGTAGCAATGACAGACGATGGCAGCTAACAATAAAAACTATCTCCTATATTAGTTTATAAGGTTAACACTAAAGAAAGTGAACATTTTACATTAAGATTTTGTTACACCTGATCATGATAGAAATGGATCATATGGCGAGAGCTTATGTGTTAAAGCAGCTTGTGATAAAGGTTTAGTCACAAACCAACCATTTAGATAATGTTATAGCTGTAGCTTCGTCTTAAATCTACTGTACATTACCTATTGAAACCAATAAATGCCCCTACAACATGATCTTTTAGTCTTAAAACTGATATAAATTAGTTAAACAGCCACAATGCCTTGCATCTCTCACTCCCGTAACTTATTGTTACACACACACACACACACACACACACACACACACACACACACGCACACACCAGTCTATATATTAAGTTAGCTAAAAACACATGGATAAGGACCTAATGATGCAAACTAGATAAAATATATGTCCCAAAATCGATTTAATTCATGAATGACTGAATGCATTAAATATCTTACAATATGCTTAAACAGAAGCTTTTTAAATTTACTTACCACATGTATGCATAGTTGCAAAAACGCAGTCTCTTTCTTTCTTTCAAACAAAAATAATTAAAAAGCAAAAACTCCAGAGGTCTTTGTTGAGGAAGGCTGTGAAAAACGAGGTAAAAAGTTAGCTAGCAGACTAGCTAAAATGCTCCAGCAGCCTTTTTTAATTCATAAATGACTGAATGCATTAAATATCTTACAAATGCATTAAATATCTTACAATATGCTAAAACAGAAGATATGCTTTTAAAATTTACTTACCCCTTGTAGATGTTGCTGGAAAAGAATCCTCTTTGCTTTCACAAAAAAAAGAATTAAAAAAAAAAACAACACAGGCTGACTTTGTTAGGGAAAAAACGTGGTAACAAGCTAGCTAGCAGACTGGCTAAAAAACAGAGGATAAAAAAAGTGAGCAAGATAGCTGGAAAAAGGTCTGCTATTAAAACGTTGTAATATGCTTTGCTGAAAAAAACTGTCTCTTTTTCTTTCAAACAGAAAGAATTAAAAAGCAAAATCTCCAGAGGCCTTTGTTAGGGAAAAAACGTGGTAACAAGCTAGCTAGATTAGGGAAAAAACGTGGTAACAAGCTAGCTAGATTAGGGAAAAAACGCAAATGCATTAAATATCTTACAATATGCTAAAACAGAAGATATGCTTTTTAAATTTACTTACCACATGTATGCATAGTTGCTGGAAAAGAATCCTCTTTGCTTTCACAAAAAAAAGAATTAAAAAAAAAACAACACAGGCTGACTTTGTTAGGGAAAAAACGTGGTAACAAGCTAGCTAGCAGACTGGCTAAAAAAACAGAGGATAAAAAAAGTGAGCAAGATAGCTGGAAAAAGGATAATTAAAAAGCAAAAAACTCCAGAGGTCTTTGTTGAGGAAGGCTGTGAAAAACGAGGTAAAAAGTTAGCTAGCAGACTAGCTAAAATGCTCCAACAGCCTTTTTTAATTCATAAATGACTGAATGCATTAAATATCTTACAAATGCATTAAATATCTTACAATATGCTTAAACAGAAGATATGCTTTTAAAATTTACTTACCCCTTGTAGATGTTGCTGAAAAAATGCCGTCTCTTTTTCTTTCAAACAGAAAGAAAAAGCAATATCTCCAAAGGGCTTTGTTAGGGAAAAAACATGGTAACAAAGCTGACTAACAGACTAGCTAAAAACGGAGGATAGAAAGTGAATAAGATAGCAGGTAAAAGGTCGCTATTAAAACGTTGTAATGCGCATTGCTGGAAAAATGCCGTCTCTTCGCATTGCTGGAAAAATGCCGTCTCTTTTTCTTTCAATCAGAATGAATTAAAAAGCAAAATATCCGGAAACCTTTGTTAGGAGGGAAAAAAACGAGGTAACAAGCTAGCTAGCAGACCACGAGCTGTGTGCCCAGTCTCAACCGCAAAGAAGTTGGTCAACGGCCGTCCAAGGTTTGACCGCGAGACTCGCAAGACTCGTCCACAGAACCGCTAGAGACACCCCCCCCACCGCAGTGCGAACTTAAGCCTGCAGCAACGTCATTACGACCGCGAGATGCGCTCCCTGCATCGGCCACTAGAGTCATGGACGAGACGGTAACGTATCTCGTCCCACAGAATCGCCCGCTAGAGACACCCCCACAGTGCGAACGTAAGGACGCGCTAACGTCATTACGTCCGCGAGATGCGCTCCCGGAATCGGCCGCTAGAGACACGGTAGCGGTCGGAATCGGCCGCTAGAGACACGACCGCGCCGCGAACGTAAGGACGCGATGACGTCATTACGTCCGCGAGATGCAATACCCAGAATCGGCCGCTAGAGACACGACAGCGCCACGAACGTAAGGACGCGATGACGTTATTACGTCCGCGAGATGCAATACCCAGAATCGACCGCTAGAGACACACACGCTCCGCGAACGTAAGGACGCGATGACGTCATTACGTCAACGCGCACGCGAGACGTGCACGAAGGTTCGACCAATCAAAACGCTAGAAACACACGTGCACGCGCATACCTGCCGGGTTTTCACGTGCACGCGCATACCTGTGTACTATATACTACTAACATATCCACTATGCTACCCTCAGTATAGCTGACTGGAGTTCCTTCAGCTCTAATAAAGCCTTTCTTTGATCTGTCATTACCACACCGGCTGTTAATATGTCACCTGTGGCACGCTACAGCTATTCAGAGACAGATTTTTTGAAAAAGGGGAAATTGTAAGGATTGGAAAAGATGTAAAACATTGTGAGGTCTGAGTATATTTTCTAATTGATAATGACTCACAAATGCAGAAATGTGAAACAAATTGTATGAAAAATCTTTAAGCTCAAATGCACTGCTGAAATATCAGGAAAATTGTCAGAGTTGGAAGCTAAACTGCATTACCTAAATAAGTGAAGAGCTAAAATACATTGTTAGAAAACCTGGAGGACGAACTGTAATACTGTCAATGATGAAAGTTGAAATGAATTACCTGAAAAATTCTTAATATTTAAAAAAGTATAAATAGTAGAAAAAAAGTTGAAGAAGTCCCATCATTAGCTGAAAGAGCTGAACATTTTAAAAGTTGAATGGTTTAAATAGCTGAACGTAAACAGAAGTTACAGAGAGCCAAAAAACGTACGGAAGAGGGAATAAAAACAAGAAACAGAAACAGACAAACAGACAGAGACAGACAGACCGAGACATAGAGAAACAATCAGAGAGACATGGACAGACAGAGAGAGACAGAGACAGGGAGAAACAGAAACAGACAGAGACAGACAGACAGAGAGAAACAAACAGACAGACAGAGAGACAGAGACAGGGAGAAACAGAAACAGACAGACAGAGACAGGGAGAAACAGAGACAGAGACAGAAAGACAGAGACAGACAGAGAGAGACAGAGAATGACAGAGACATAGACAGACAGACAGAGACAGAGATAGAGACAGACAGACAGAGACAGACAGAGAGAGACAGAGAAAGACAGAGAAAGACAGAGACAGAGACATAAACAGACAGAGAGAGACAGAGACAGACAGAGAGAGACAGAGAGAGAGAGAGAGAGAGAGAGAGAGAGACAGAGACAGACAGAGAGAGACAGAGAGAGACAGACAGACAGACAGAGAGACATAGACAGACAGAGGGAGACAGAGAGAGACAAACAGAGACAGACAGAGAGACACAGAGACAGACAGAGAGACAGAGACACATAGACAGACAGAGACAGACAGAGAGAAACAAACAGACAGACAGAGAGACAGAGAGAGACAGAGACAGGGAGAAACAGAAACAGACAGACAGAGACAGAGAGAGACAGAGAGAGAGAGAGAGACAGAGACAAACAGAGAGACAGAGACATAGAGAGGGACAGACAGACAGAGAGAGAGACAGACAGAGACATAGACAGACAGAGACAGACAGAGAGACAGAGAGAGAC
>NC_050174.1:28394531-28397031 GCF_008315115.2 Sander lucioperca | reverse complement strand
ACAGAGAGACAGAGAGAGACCGAGACAGACAGAGAGACAGAGAGACATAGACAGACAGAGAGAGACAGACAGACAAACAGAGAGACAGAGAGAGACATGAGACAGACAGACAGACAGACAGAGACAGAGAGAAAGAGAGACAGAGACAGACAAAGAGAGACAGAGACAGTCAGACAGAAGTGGAACACTAAAGATGTAGACTAATGTTCATATTACTGCCTGTAGTATTCAAGTTGACTGTCTGTGAAAGTGTTGTCATGGTAACGTATGACCAGTGAAAACACCCTTTGAAGTCTGTGATGAGATCTCTTTGATCTTTAATCAGGTTAACGACCGTGTCACCTGCTGAAAAACGTATATAGTACACAGGTATGCGCGTGCACGTGAAAACCCGGCAGGTATGCGCGTGCACGTGTGTTTCTAGCGTTTTGATTGGTCGAACCTTCGTGCACGTCTCGCGTGCGCGTTGACGTAATGACGTCATCGCGTCCTTACGTTCGCGGAGCGTGTGTGTCTCTAGCGGTCGATTCTGGGTATTGCATCTCGCGGACGTAATAACGTCATCGCGTCCTTACGTTCGTGGCGCTGTCGTGTCTCTAGCGGCCGATTCTGGGTATTGCATCTCGCGGACGTAATGACGTCATCGCGTCCTTACGTTCGCGGCGCGGTCGTGTCTCTAGCGGCCGATTCCGACCGCTACCGTGTCTCTAGCGGCCGATTCCGGGAGCGCATCTCGCGGACGTAATGACGTTAGCGCGTCCTTACGTTCGCACTGTGGGGGTGTCTCTAGCGGGCGATTCTGTGGGACGAGATACGTTACCGTCTCGTCCATGACTCTAGTGGCCGATGCAGGGAGCGCATCTCGCGGTCGTAATGACGTTGCTGCAGGCTTAAGTTCGCACTGCGGTGGGGGGGTGTCTCTAGCGGTTCTGTGGACGAGTCTTGCGAGTCTCGCGGTCAAACCTTGGACGGCCGTTGACCAACTTCTTTGCGGTTGAGACTGGGCACACAGCTCGTGGTCTGCTAGCTAGCTTGTTACCTCGTTTTTTTCCCTCCTAACAAAGGTTTCCGGATATTTTGCTTTTTAATTCATTCTGATTGAAAGAAAAAGAGACGGCATTTTTCCAGCAATGCGAAGAGACGGCATTTTTCCAGCAATGCGCATTACAACGTTTTAATAGCGACCTTTTACCTGCTATCTTATTCACTTTCTATCCTCCGTTTTTAGCTAGTCTGTTAGTCAGCTTTGTTACCATGTTTTTTCCCTAACAAAGCCCTTTGGAGATATTGCTTTTTCTTTCTGTTTGAAAGAAAAAGAGACGGCATTTTTTCAGCAACATCTACAAGGGGTAAGTAAATTTTAAAAGCATATCTTCTGTTTAAGCATATTGTAAGATATTTAATGCATTTGTAAGATATTTAATGCATTCAGTCATTTATGAATTAAAAAAGGCTGTTGGAGCATTTTAGCTAGTCTGCTAGCTAACTTTTTACCTCGTTTTTCACAGCCTTCCTCAACAAAGACCTCTGGAGTTTTTTGCTTTTTAATTATCCTTTTTCCAGCTATCTTGCTCACTTTTTTTATCCTCTGTTTTTTTAGCCAGTCTGCTAGCTAGCTTGTTACCACGTTTTTTCCCTAACAAAGTCAGCCTGTGTTGTTTTTTTTTTAATTCTTTTTTTTGTGAAAGCAAAGAGGATTCTTTTCCAGCAACTATGCATACATGTGGTAAGTAAATTTAAAAAGCATATCTTCTGTTTTAGCATATTGTAAGATATTTAATGCATTTGCGTTTTTTCCCTAATCTAGCTAGCTTGTTACCACGTTTTTTTCCCTAATCTAACTAGCTTGTTACCACGTTTTTTCCCTAACAAAGGCCTCTGGAGATTTTGCTTTTTAATTCTTTCTGTTTGAAAGAAAAAGAGACAGTTTTTTTCAGCAAAGCATATTACAACGTTTTAATAGCAGACCTTTTTCCAGCTATCTTGCTCACTTTTTTTATCCTCTGTTTTTTAGCCAGTCTGCTAGCTAGCTTGTTACCCAGTTTTTTTCCCTAACAAAGTCAGCCTGTGTTGTTTTTTTTTTTAATTCTTTTTTTTGTGAAAGCAAAGAGGATTCTTTTCCAGCAACATCTACAAGGGGTAAGTAAATTTTAAAAGCATATCTTCTGTTTTAGCATATTGTAAGATATTTAATGCATTTGTAAGATATTTAATGCATTCAGTCATTTATGAATTAAAAAAGGCTGCTGGAGCATTTTAGCTAGTCTGCTAGCTAACTTTTTACCTCGTTTTTCACAGCCTTCCTCAACAAAGACCTCTGGAGTTTTTGCTTTTTAATTATTTTTGTTTGAAAGAAAGAAAGAGACTGCGTTTTTGCAACTATGCATACATGTGGTAAGTAAATTTAAAAAGCTTCTGTTTAAGCATATTGTAAGATATTTAATGCATTCAGTCATTCATGAATTAATCGATTTTGGGTACATATATTTTATCTAGTTTG
>NC_050174.1:28244561-28394331 GCF_008315115.2 Sander lucioperca | reverse complement strand
GCTTATGTCTAACTGTATGTCTGTAATGTCTAACTGTAATGTCTGTAATGTCTAACTGCAATGTCTGTAATGTCTAACTGTAATGTCTGTAATGTCTAACTGTAATGTCTGTAATGTCTAACTGTAATGTCTAACTGTAATGCCTGTAATGTCTAACTGCAATGTCTGTAATGTCTAACTGTAATGTCTGTAATGTCTAACTGCAATGTCTGTAATGTCTAACTGTAATGTCTAACTGTAATGTCTGTAATGTCTAACTGTAATGTCTGTAATGTCTAACTGTAATGTCTGTAATGTCTAACTGCAATGTCTGTAATGTCTAACTGTAATGTCTGTAATGTCTAACTGAATGTCTGTAATGTCTAACTGTATGTCTGTAATGTCTAACTCTAATGTCTGTAATGTCTAACTGTAATGTCTAACTGTAATGTCTGTAATGTCTAACTGTAATGTCTGTAATGTCTAACTGTAATGGCTGTAATGTCTAACTGTAATGTCTGTAATGTCTAACTGTAATGTCTGTAATGTCTAACTGTAATGTCTGTAATGTCTAACTGTAATGTCTATGTGTAATGTCTAACTGTAATGTCTGTAATGTCTAACTGCAATGTCTGTAATGTCTAACTGCAATGTCTGTAATGTCTAACTGCAATGTCTGTAATGTCTAACTGTAATGCCTGTAATGTCTAACTGCAATGTCTGTAATGTCTAACTGTAATGCCTGTAATGTCTAACTGTAATGTCTGTAATGTCTAACTGTAATGTCTGTAATGTCTAACTGTAATGTCTGTAATGTCTAACTGTAATGTCTGTAATGTCTAACTGTAATGTCTGTAATGTCTAACTGCAATGTCTGTAATGTCTAACTGTAATGTCTGTAATGTCTAACTGCAATGTCTGTAATGTCTAACTGTAATGTCTGTAATGTCTAACTGCAATGTCTGTAATGTCTAACTGTAATGTCTGTAATGTCTAACTGTATGTCTGTAATGTCTAACTGTAATGTCTGTAATGTCTAACTGTAATGGCTGTAATGTCTAACTGTATGTCTGTAATGTCTAACTGCAATGTCTGTAATGTCTAACTGTAATGTCTGTAATGTCTAACTGTTAATGTCTAACTGTAATGTCTGTAATGTCTAACTGCAATGTCTGTAATGTCTAACTGTATTGGCTGTAATGTCTAACTGTAATTCCTGTAATGTCTAACTGCAATGTCTGTAATGTCTAACTGTAATGCTGTAATGTCTAACTGTAATGTCTGTAATGTCTAACTGTAATGTCTAACTGCAATGTCTGTAATGTCTAACTGTAATGTCTGTAATGTCTAACTGTAATGTCTGTAATGTCTAACTGTAATGTCTGTAATGTCTAACTGTAATGTCTGTAATGTCTAACTGTAATGTCTGTAATGTCTAACTGTAATGTCTGTAATGTCTAACTGCAATGTCTGTAATGTCTAACTGCAATGTCTGTAATGTCTAACTGCAATGTCTGTAATGTCTAACTGTAATGTCTGTAATGTCTAACTGTAATGTCTGTAATGTCTAACTGTAATGTCTAACTGTAATGTCTGTAATGTCTAACTGCAATGTCTGTAATGTCTAACTGTAATGTCTAACTGTAATGTCTGTAATGTCTAACTGCAATGTCTGTAATGTCTAACTGCAATGTCTGTAATGTCTAACTGCAATGTCTGTAATGTCTAACTGCAATGTCTGTAATGTCTAACTGCAATGTCTGTAATGTCTAACTGTAATGTCTGTAATGTCTAACTGTAATGTCTGTAATGTCTAACTGCAATGTCTGTAATGTCTAACTGTAATGTCTAACTGTAATGTCTAACTGTAATGTCTGTAATGTCTAACTGTAATGTCTGTAATGTCTAACTGTAATGTCTGTAATGTCTAACTGTAATGTCTAACTGTAATGTCTGTAATGTCTAACTGCAATGTCTGTAATGTCTAACTGCAATGTCTGTAATGTCTAACTGTAATGTCTGTAATGTCTAACTGTAATGTCTAACTGCAATGTCTGTAATGTCTAACTGCAATGTCTGTAATGTCTAACTGTAATGTCTGTAATGTCTAACTGCAATGTCTGTAATGTCTAACTGTAATGTCTAACTGTAATGTCTGTAATGTCTAACTGTAATGTCTGTAATGTCTAACTGTAATGTCTGTAATGTCTAACTGTAATGTCTGTAATGTCTAACTGTAATGGCTGTAATGTCTAACTGTAATGTCTAACTGTAATGTCTGTAATGTCTAACTGCAATGTCTGTAATGTCTAACTGTAATGTCTGTAATGTCTAACTGTAATGTCTAACTGTAATGTCTGTAATGTCTAACTGTAATGTCTGTAATGTCTAACTGTAATGTCTGTAATGTCTAACTGTAATGTCTGTAATGTCTAACTGTAATGCTGTAATGTCTAACTGTAATGTCTGTAATGTCTAACTTGAATGTCTGTAATGTCTAACTGTAATGTCTGTAATGTCTAACTGTAATGTCTGTAATGTCTAACTGTAATGTCTGTAATGTCTAACTGCAATGTCTGTAATGTCTAACTGTAATGGCTGTAATGTCTAACTGTAATGTCTGTAATGTCTAACTGTAATGTCTGTAATGTCTAACTGTAATGTCTGTAATGTCTAACTGTAATGGCTGTAATGTCTAACTGTAATGTCTGTAATGTCTAACTGTAATGTCTGTAATGTCTAACTGTAATGTCTGTAATGTCTAACTGTAATGTCTGTAATGTCTAACTGTAATGTCTGTAATGTCTAACTGTAATGTCTACTGTAATGCTGTAATGTCTAACTGTAATGTCTGTAATGTCTAACTGTAATGGCTGTAATGTCTAACTGTAATGTCTGTAATGTCTAACTGTAATGTCTGTAATGTCTAACTGTAATGTCTGTAATGTCTAACTGTAATGTCTAACTGTAATGTCTGTAATGTCTAACTGCAATGTCTGTAATGTCTAACTGTAATGTCTGTAATGTCTAACTGCAATGCTGTCTAACTGTAATGTCTGTAATGTCTAACTGTAATGTCTGTAATGTCTAACTGTAATGTCTGTAATGTCTAACTGTAATGTCTGTAATGTCTAACTGTAATGTCTAACTGTAATGTCTAACTGTAATGCCTGTAATGTCTAACTGTAATGTCTGTAATGTCTAACTGTAATGTCTGTAACTGTAATGCTGTAATGTCTAACTGTAATGGCTGTAATGTCTAACTGTAATGCTGTAATGTCTAACTGTAATGTCTGTAATGTCTAACTGTAATGTCTGTAATGTCTAACTGTAATGTCTGTAATGTCTAACTGCAATGTCTGTAATGTCTAACTGTAATGTCTGTAATGTCTAACTGTAATGCTAACTGTAATGTCTGTAATGTCTAACTGTAATGTCTGTAATGTCTAACTGTAATGTCTGTAATGTCTAACTGTAATGTCTAACTGTAATGTCTGTAATGTCTAACTGTAATGTCTGTAATGTCTAACTGTAATGTCTGTAATGTCTAACTGTAATGTCTAACTGAATGTCTGTAATGTCTAACTGTAATGTCTGTAATGTCTAACTGTAATGTCTGTAATGTCTAACTGTAATGGCTGTAATGTCTAACTGTAATGTCTGTAATGTCTAACTGCAATGTCTGTAATGTCTAACTGTAATGCCTGTAATGTCTAACTGTAATGTCTGTAATGTCTAACTGCAATGTCTGTAATGTCTAACTGTAATGTCTGTAATGTCTAACTGTAATGGCTGTAATGTCTAACTGTAATGGCTGTAATGTCTAACTGTAATGCCTGTAATGTCTAACTGTAATGTCTAACTGTAATGTCTGTAATGTCTAACTGTAATGTCTGTAATGTCTAACTGCAATGTCTGTAATGTCTAACTGTAATGTCTGTAATGTCTAACTGTAATGCTGTAATGTCTAACTGTAATGTCTAACTGTAATGCTGTAATGTCTAACTGTAATGTCTGTAATGTCTAACTGTAATGTCTGTAATGTCTAACTGTAATGTCTGTAATGTCCAACTGTAATGCTGTCTAACTGTAATGCTGTAATGTCTAACTGCAATGTCTGTAATGTCTAACTGTAATGTCTGTAATGTCTAACTGCAATGTCTGTAATGTCTAACTGTAATGTCTGTAATGTCTAACTGCAATGTCTGTAATGTCTAACTGTAATGTCTGTAATGTCTAACTGTACTGTCTGTAATGTCTAACTGTAATGTCTAACTGTAATGTCTGTAATGTCTAACTGCAATGGCTGTAATGTCTAACTGTAATGTCTGTAATGTCTAACTGTAATGTCTGTAATGTCTAACTGTAATGTCTGTAATGTCTAACTGTAATGTCTGTAATGTCTAACTGTAATGTCTGTAATGTCTAACTGTAATGGCTGTAATGTCTAACTGTAATGTCTGTAATGTCTAACTGTAATGTCTGTAATGTCTAACTGTAATGTCTAACTGTAATGTCTGTAATGTCTAACTGCAATGTCTGTAATGTCTAACTGTAATGTCTGTAATGTCTAACTGTAATGTCTGTAATGTCTAACTGTAATGTCTGTAATGTCTAACTGCAATGTCTGTAATGTCTAACTGTAATGTCTGTAATGTCTAACTGTAATGGCTGTAATGTCTAACTGTAATGTCTAACTGTCAATGTCTGTAATGTCTACTGTAATGTCTGTAATGTCTAACTGTAATGTCTGTAATGTCTAACTGCAATGTCTGTAATGTCTAACTGTATGTATGTCTAACTGTAATGTCTGTAATGTCTAACTGTAATGCCTGTAATGTCTAACTGTAATGTCTGTAATGTCTAACTGCAATGCCTGTAATGTCTAACTGTAATGCTGTAATGTCTAACTGTAATGTCTGTAATGTCTAACTGTAATGCCTGTAATGTCTAACTGTAATGTCTGTAATGTCTAACTGTAATGTCTGTAATGTCTAACTGCAATGTCTGTAATGTCTAACTGTAATGTCTAACTGTAATGTCTGTAATGTCTAACTGTAATGGCTGTAATGTCTAACTGTAATGTCTGTAATGTCTAACTGTAATGTCTGTAATGTCTAACTGTAATGTCTAACTGTCTGTAATGTCTAACTGCAATGTCTGTAATGTCTAACTGTAATGTCTGTAATGTCTAACTGTAATGTCTAACTGTAATGCCTGTAATGTCTAACTGCAATGTCTGTAATGTCTAACTGTAATGCCTGTAATGTCTAACTGCAATGTCTGTAATGTCTAACTGTAATGTCTGTAATGTCTAACTGTAATGTCTGTAATGTCTAACTGTAATGTCTGTAATGTCTAACTGTAATGTCTGTAATGTCTAACTGTAATGTCTGTAATGTCTAACTGTAATGTCTGTAATGTCTAACTGTAATGGCTGTAATGTCTAACTGTAATGTCTGTAATGTCTAACTGTAATGTCTGTAATGTCTAACTGTAATGCTGTAATGTCTAACTGTAATGTCTGTAATGTCTAACTGTAATGTCTGTAATGTCTAACTGAATGCTGTAATGTCTAACTGTAATGTCTGTAATGTCTAACTGTAATGTCTGTAATGTCTAACTGTAATGCTGTAATGTCTAACTGTAATGTCTGTAATGTCTAACTGTAATGTCTGTAATGTCTAACTGTCTGTAATGTCTAACTGTAATGCTGTAATGTCTAACTGTAATGTCTGTAATGTCTAACTGTAATGTCTGTAATGTCTAACTGTAATGTCTGTAATGTCTAACTGTAATGCTGTAATGTCTAACTGTAATGTCTGTAATGTCTAACTGTAATGTCTAACTGTAATGTCTGTAATGTCTAACTGCAATGTCTGTAATGTCTAACTGTAATGTCTGTAATGTCTAACTGTAATGTCTGTAATGTCTAACTGTAATGGCTGTAATGTCTAACTGTAATGTCTGTAATGTCTAACTGTAATGTCTCTAATGTCTAACTGCAATGCTGTCTAACTGTAATGTCTATCTGTAATGTCTGTAATGTCTAACTGTAATGCCTGTAATGTCTAACTGTAATGTCTGTAATGTCTAACTGCAATGCTGTAATGTCTAACTGTAATGTCTAACTGTAATGTCTGTAATGTCTAACTGTAATGTCTGTAATGTCTAACTGTAATGTCTGTAATGTCTAACTGTAATGTCTGTAATGTCTAACTGTAATGCCTGTAATGTCTAACTGTAATGCCTGTAATGTCTAACTGCAATGTCTGTAATGTATAACTGTAATGCTGTAATGTCTAACTGTAATGCTGTATGTCTAACTGTAATGTCTAACTGTAATGTCTGTAATGTCTAACTGTAATGTCTGTAATGTCTAACTGTAATGGCTGTAATGTCTAACTGTAATGTCTGTAATGTCTAACTGTAATGTCTAACTGTAATGTCTGTAATGTCTAACTGTAATGTCTGTAATGTCTAACTGTAATGTCTGTAATGTCTAACTGTAATGTCTAACTGTAATGCTGTAATGTCTAACTGAATGTCTGTAATGTCTAACTGTAATGTCTGTAATGTCTAACTGTAATGCCTGTAATGTCTAACTGTAATGTCTGTAATGTCTAACTGTAATGTCTGTAATGTCTAACTGTAATGTCTGTAATGTCTAACTGTAATGTCTGTAATGTCTAACTGTAATGTCTGTAATGTCTAACTGCAATGTCTGTAATGTCTAACTGTAATGTCTGTAATGTCTAACTGTAATGTCTGTAATGTCTAACTGTAATGTCTAACTGCAATGTCTGTAATGTCTAACTGTAATGTCTGTAATGTCTAACTGCAATGTCTGTAATGTCTAACTGCAATGTCTGTAATGTCTAACTGTAATGTCTGTAATGTCTAACTGTAATGTCTGTAATGTCTAACTGTAATGTCTGTAATGTCTAACTGTAATGTCTGTAATGTCTAACTGCAATGTCTGTAATGTCTAACTGTAATGTCTGTAATGTCTAACTGTAATGTCTAACTGTAATGTCTGTAATGTCTAACTGTAATGTCTGTAATGTCTAACTGTAATGTCTGTAATGTCTAACTGTAATGTCTAACTGTAATGTCTGTAATGTCTAACTGTAATGTCTGTAATGTCTAACTGCAATTGCTGTAATGTCTAACTGTAATGTCTAACTGCAATGTCTGTAATGTCTAACTGTAATGTCTGTAATGTCTAACTGTAATGTCTGTAATGTCTAACTGTAATGGCTGTAATGTCTAACTGTAATGTCTTTAATGTCTAACTGCAATGTCTGTAATGTCTAACTGTAATGTCTGTAATGTCTAACTGTAATGTCTGTAATGTCTAACTGTAATGTCTGTAATGTCTAACTGTAATGCTGTAATGTCTAACTGTAATGTCTGTAATGTCTAACTGTAATGTCTGTAATGTCTAACTGTAATGCTGTAATGTCTAACTGTAATGTCTGTATGTCTAACTGTAATGTCTGTAATGTCTAACTGTAATGTCTAACTGTAATGTCTGTAATGTCTAACTGTAATGTCTGTAATGTCTAACTGTAATGTCTGTAATGTCTAACTGCAATGTCTGTAATGTCTAACTGTAATGTCTGTAATGTCTAACTGTATGCTGTAATGTCTAACTGTAATGCTGTAATGTCTAACTGTAATGTCTAACTGTAATGTCTGTAATGTCTAACTGCAATGTCTGTAATGTCTAACTGTAATGTCTGTAATGTCTAACTGCAATGTCTGTAATGTCTAACTGTAATGTCTAACTGTAATGTCTGTAATGTCTAACTGTAATGTCTGTAATGTCTAACTGTAATGTCTGTAATGTCTAACTGCAATGTCTGTAATGTCTAACTGTAATGCCTGTAATGTCTAACTGTAATGCTGTATGTCTAACTGTAATGTCTACTGTAATGCTGTAATGTCTAACTGTAATGTCTGTAATGTCTAACTGTAATGTCTGTAATGTCTAACTGTAATGTCTGTAATGTCTAACTGTAATGTCTGTAATGTCTAACTGCAATGTCTGTAATGTCTAACTGTAATGTCTGTAATGTCTAACTGTAATGGCTGTAATGTCTAACTGTAATGTCTGTAATGTCTAACTGTAATGTCTGTAATGTCTAACTGTAATGTCTAACTGTAATGTCTGTAATGTCTAACTGCAATGTCTGTAATGTCTACCTGTAATGCTGTAATGTCTAACTGTAATGTCTAACTGTCATGTCTGTAATGTCTAACTGTAATGGCTGTAATGTCTAACTGCAATGTCTGTAATGTCTAACTGTAATGCTTGTAATGTCTAACTGTAATGGCTGTAATGTCTAACTGTAATGTCTAACTGCAATGTCTGTAATGTCTAACTGCAATGTCTGTAATGTCTAACTGTAATGTCTGTAATGTCTAACTGCAATGTCTGTAATGTCTAACTGCAATGTCTAACTGCAATGTCTGTAATGTCTAACTGCAATGTCTGTAATGTCTAACTGTAATGTCTGTAATGTCTAACTGTAATGGCTGTAATGTCTAACTGTAATGTCTGTAATGTCTAACTGTAATGTCTAACTGTAATGCTGTAACTGTCACTGCATGTCTGTAATGTCTAACTGTAATGTCTGTAATGTCTAACTGTAATGGCTGTATGTCTAACTGTAATGTCTAACTGTAATGTCTGTAATGTCTAACTGTAATGCTGTAATGTCTAACTGTAATGTCTGTAATGTCTAACTGTATGCTATGTCCTGTAATGTCTAACTGTATGTCTGTAATGTCTAACTGTAATGTCTGTAATGTCTAACTGTAATGCTGTAATGTCTAACTGTATGTCTAACGTAATGTCTGTAATGTCTAACTGTAATGGCTGTAATGTCTAACTGTAATGTCTGTAATGTCTAACTGCAATGTCTGACTGTAATGTCTGTATTCTAACTGCAATGTCTGTAATGTCTAACTGTAATGTCTGTAATGTCTAACTGTAATGCCTGTAATGTCTAACTGTAATGTCTGTAATGTCTAACTGCAATGTCTGTAATGTCTAACTGTAATGGCTGTAATGTCTAACTGTAATGGCTGTAATGTCTAACTGCAATGTCTGTAATGTCTAACTGTAATGCCTGTAATGTCTAACTGCAATGTCTGTAATGTCTAACTGCAATGTCTGTAATGTCTAACTGTAATGTCTGTAATGTCTAACTGCAATGGCTGTAATGTCTAACTGTAATGTCTGTAATGTCTAACTGTAATGTCTGTAATGTCTAACTGCAATGTCTGTTATGTCTAACTGTAATGCCTGTAATGTCTAACTGTAATGTCTGTAATGTCTAACTGTAATGCTGTAATGTCTAACTGCAATGGCTGTAATGTCTAACTGTAATGCTGTAATGTCTAACTGTAATGCTGTAATGTCTAACTGTAATGTCTGTAATGTCTAACTGCAATGTCTGTAATGTCTAACTGTAATGCCTGTAATGTCTAACTGTAATGGCTGTAATGTCTAACTGTAATGCCTGTAATGTCTAACTGTAATGTCTGTTATGTCTAACTGTAATGTCTAACTGTAATGCCTGTAATGTCTAACTGCAATGTCTGTAATGTCTAACTGTAATGGCTGTAATGTCTAACTGTAATGGCTGTAATGTCTAACTGTAATGGCTGTAATGTCTAACTGTAATGTCTGTAATGTCTAACTGTAATGGCTGTAATGTCTAATGTATGTCTGTAATGTCTAACTGCAATGTCTGTATGTCTACTGTAATGTCTAACTGTAATGCTGTAATGTCTAACTGCAATGTCTGTATGTCTAACTGTAATGTCTATGTAATGCTGTAATGTCTAACTGCATGTCTGTAATGTCTAACTGCAATGGCTGTAATGTCTAACTGTATGCTTAAGTCTAACTGTAATGTGCTGTATGTCTAACTGTAATGTCTGTAATGTCTACTGCAATGTCTGTAATGTCTAACTGTAATGCTGTAGTCTAACTGTAATGTCTGTAATGTCTAACTGTCATGGCTGTAATGTCAACTGTAATGTCTGTATGTCTAACTGCATTCTGTAATGTCTAACTGTAATGTCTGTAATGTCTAACTGTAATGGCTGTAATGTCTAACTGTAATGTCTGTAATGTCTAACTGTAATGCTGTAATGTCTAAACTGTATGGCTGTAATGTCTAACTGTAATGGCTGTAATGTCTAACTGTAATGTCTGTAATGTCTAACTGCATGCTGTATGTCTAACGCAATGTCTGTATGTCTAACTGCTAATGTCTGTAATGTCTAACTGTAATGCTGTAATGTCTAACTGCAATGCCTGTAATGTCACTCAATGCTGTAATGTCTAACTGTATGCTGTAATGTCTACTGTAATGCTGTAATGTCTAACTGTAATGTCTGTAATGTCTAACTGTATGTCTACTGTATGTCTGTAATGTCTAAACTGTAATGCTCTGTAATGTCAACTGTAATGTCTGTATGTCTAACTGTAATGCTGTACTGTAATGCTCTGTAATGTCTAACTGCATGTCGTAATGTCTAACTGTAATGCTGTAATGTCTAACTGTAATGGCTGTATGTCTAACTGTATGTCTACTGTAATGGCTGTAATGTCTACTGCAATGTCTGTAATGTCTAACTGAATGTCTGTAATGTCTAACTGTAATGGCTGTAATGTCTAACTGTAATGTCTTACTGCAATGTCTGTAATGTCTAACTGCAATGCTGTATGTCTACTGTAATGCTTAATGCAAAATGTCTGTAATGTCTAACTGCAATGCTGTATGTAACTGTATGTCTAACTGCATGTCTGTAATGTCTAACTGTAATGGCTGTAATGTCTAACTGTAATGCCTGTAATGTCTAACTGTAATGTCTACGTAATGTCTAACTGTAATGTCTGTAATGTCTAACGCAATGTCTGTAATGTCTACTGAATGTCTGTAAGTCTAACTGCAAGTCTGTAAGTCAACTGTAATGTCTGAACTGCTAATGTCTGTAATGTCTAACTGCAATGTCTGTAATGTCACTGTAATGTCTGTAATGTCTAACTGTCAATGTCTGTAATGTCAACTGTATGTCTGTAAGTGTCTAACTGCGATGCTGTAATGTCTAACTGTAATGGCTGTATGTCTAACTGTAATGCTGTAATGTCTAACTGTATGTCTGTAAGTCTACTGTAATGTCTGTATGTATAACTGTAATGCTGTAAGTCTAACTGTAATGTCTGTAATGTCTAATGCAATGTCTGTATGTCTAACTGTATGCCTGTAATGTCTCTAACTGCCAGGTCTGTAATGCGTACGTAATGGCTGACTGCATGTCGTAATGTCTAACTGTATGTCTGTATGCTCCTGAACTGTCTGTATGTCTACTGTAATGGCTGTATGTCTAACTGTATGGGTCTGTATGTCTACTGCATGTCTCGTAATGTCTAACTGTAATGCTGTACTGATCTACTGTAATGTCTAACTGCAATGCCTGTAATGGTCTAACTGCAATGTCTGTAATGTCTACTGTAAGCCTGTATGTCTAACTGTAACTGTCTGTAATGTCTACTGTAATGTCTGATGTCTAACTGTAATGTCTAACTGTAGGCGTAATGTCTAACTGCAATGTCTGTAATGTCTAACTGTAATGTCTAACTGTAATGCTGTAATGTCTAACTGCAAATGGCTGTAATGTCGACGGTAGTCTGTAGTCTACTGCATGCGTATGTTCTACTGTAATGTCTGTAATGTCATAACTGTAATGTCCTGTAATGTCCTACTGCAATGTCGGTGAATGTCTAACTGCACATGTCTGTAATGTAAACACTGTATTGGAGCTGTAACTCGTCTAACTGTAATCGTCTGTACTGGCTAACGTGCAATGTCTGTAATGTATAACCGTAATGGGCTGTAATGTCTAACTGTAAGGCCTGTAATTTGTCTAACTGCAATGTCTGTTAGGTATAACTGTAATGTCTAACTGTAATGCCTGTATGTGCTAACTGCTAATGGCTGTATGTCTATCTGTATGCTGTAATGTCTAACTGTATGTCCTGTTAGTCTAACTGGTAACGTCGCTGTCCTGTCTAACTGTACTGTCTACTGTCATGCGCCTGTATGTCAACTGCGATGCCTGTAATGTCTACTAACTGCTAGGCTGTATGTCTAACTGTAATGCTGTATGTCTCACTGTACTGGCTGTATGTCTAACTGTAATGCCGATGTCTGTACTGAAACGTCTGTAAGGTCTAAGTACTGTAAAGCTGTAATGTCTCAACTGTCATGGCTGTAATGTCGAACTGTAATGCCTGTTATGTCGACTGTATGTCTAACTGTATAATGCTGTAATGTCTACTTGCAATGTCTTTTAGGTTCTAACTGTCTGTCAACTGTATGCCTGTAATGTCTAACTGCAATGGCTGTAATGTCTAACTGTAATGTCTGTATGTCTAACTGCAATGTCTGTAATGTCTAACTGTAATGCCTGTTATGTCTAACTGTATGTCGTAATGTAACGTAGTCTCTGTGTGGTATGTCTCTGAACTGAGGTGTAATGTCTAACTGTACATGTCTGTAATGTCTAACTGCAATGTCTGTAATGTCTAACTGTACTGCCTGTATGTCTAACTGTAATGCCTGTAATGTCTGACTGTAATTCTGTAATGTCAACTGCATGTCTGTATGTCTAACTGTAATGTCTGTAATGTAACTGCAAGTCTGTATGTCTAACTGTAATGTCTAACTGTAATGCTGTAATGTCTACTGCAATGGCTGTAATGTCTAACTGTAATGTCTACTGTAATGTCTGTAATGTCTAACTGTATGCCTGTATGTCTAACTGTAATGGCTGTATGTCTAACTGTAATGGCTGTATGTCTAACTGTAATGCTGTAATGTCTAACTGTATGGCTGTAAAGTCTAAAACTGTAATGTCTAACTGTAATGGCTGTAATGTCTACTGTAATGCTGTATGTCTAACTGCAATGTCTGAATGTCTAACTGCATGTCTGTAATGTCTAACTGTAATGCTGTAATGCTGTAACGTCTAACTGTATGTCTGTAATGTCTAACTGCAATGTCTGTATGTCTAACTGCAATGCTGTTATTCTAACTGTATGTAACTGTAATGCTCGTAATGTCTACTGCAATGCTGTAATGTCTAACTGTAATGCTGTAATGTCTACTGTAATGTCTGTAATGTCTAACTGCATGTCTGTATGTCTACTGTAACTGCTAGTAATGCTCTGTAATGTCTAACTGACTGTCTGTAATGTCTAACTGTAATGTCTGTAATGTCTAACTGTAATGCTGTAATGTCTAACTGTAATGTCTACTGTAATGTCTGTAATGTCTAACTGTAATGCCTGTAATGTCTAACTGCAATGTCTGTAATGTCTAACTGTAATGTCTAACTGTAATGCCTGTATGTCTAACTGCAATGTCTGTAATGTCTAACTGCATGTCTGTAATGTCTACTGTATGGCTGTAATGTCTAACTGTAATGTCTGTAATGTCTAACTGTAATGTCTGTATGTCTAACGAATGTCTGTAATGTCTAACGCAGCTGTAATGTCTAACTGTAATGGCTGTAATGTCTAACTGTAATGTGCTGTAATGTCTACTGTAATGCCTGTATGTCTAACTGTAATGGCTGTAAGTCACTGTAATGTCTAATGTCTAACTGTATGCCTGTAATGTCTAACTGTAATGTGCTGTAATGTCTACTGTAATGTCTGTAATGTCTACTGCAATGTCTGTATGTCTAACTGTAATGTCTGTAAGTCTAACTGTAATGTCTGTAATGTCTAACTGTAATGTCTGTTATGTCTAATAATGCTGTAATGTCTAACTGTATGTCATGTAATGTCTAATGTAATGTCTGTAATGCTAACTGCAATGTCTGTAATGTCTAACTGTAATGTCTGTAATGTCTAACTGCAATGGTCTGTATGTCAACTGTAATGTCTGTAATTCTCACTGTTATGGCTGTAATGTCTAACTGTATGTCTGTAATGTCTAACTGTAATGTCTATGTCTGCCTGTAATGTCTAACTGTAATGTCGTAATGTCTAACTGTACTGTCTGTAATGTCTAGACTGTATGCCTGTAATGTCTAACTGTATGCTGTAGTCTAACGGCTATATGGCTTGTAATGTCAACTGCAATGTCTGTAATGTCTAACTGCAATGTCTGTATGTCTAACTGCTATGTCTAACTGTAATGTCGTAACTGTCTAACTGTCCATGGCTTATGTCTAACTGTAATGTCTAGTATGTCTAACTGTCTGCTGTAATGGGCTGACTTATGGCTGTAATGTCTAACTGTAATGCCTGTAATGTCTACTGTAATGTCTGTATGTCACTAACTGTAATGTCTAACTGTAATGGCTGTAATGTCTACCTGCAATGTCTGTAATGTTACTGTAATGTCTAACTGTAATGTCTGTAATGTCTACTGTAATGCCTGTATGTCTAACTGTATGGCTGTCAATGTCTAACTGTAATGCCTGTAATGTCTAACTGTCAATGTCTGTAATGTCTACTGTAATGTCTGTCATGTCTACTGTAATGTCTGTGACTGTCTAACTGTAATGTCGACTGTAATGTCTGTAATGTCTAACTGCAATGTCTGTAATGTCTACTGTAATGGCTGTACTGTCTAACGTAATGTCTAACGTATGCCTGTATGTCTAACTGCAATGTCTGTATGCTAACTGCTAATGCCTGTAATGTCTAACTGTATGTCTGTAATGTCTAACTGCAATGTCTGTACTGTCTAACTGCAATGCCTGTAATGTCTAACTGTCATGCTGTAATGTCTAACTGTAATGTCTGTAATGTCTAACTGATGCAATGTCTACTGTATGTCTGTATGTCTAACTGCAATGTCTGTAATGTCTAACTGTAATGCTGTAATGTCTAACTGCATGTCTGTAATGTCTACGATGCTGTAATGTCTAACTGTAATGTCTGAGCTGTCTACGCAATGTCTGTAATGTCTAACTGTAATGCCTGTAATGTCTAACTGTCATGTCTTACCTGCTACATGCTCTGTAATGTCTAACTGTAATGTCTGTAATGTCTAACTGTAAGCTACTGTGCTGTATGTCTAACTGTGCATGTCTGTAATGTCTACTGCAATGTCTGTAATGTCTAACTGTCATGTCTGTAATGTCTAACTGTATGTCTACTGTAATGTCTGTAATGTCTTACTGCAATGTCTGTAATGTCTAACTGCAATGTCTGTAATGTCTACTGATGCCTTAATGTCTAACTGTCATGCTGTACTGTCTACCTGCGTAATGTCTAACTGTCATGCTGTAATGTCTACTGTCTATGTCTAACTGTAATGCCTGTAATGTCTAACTGCAATGGCTGTAATGTCTACTGTAATGTCTCTATGTCTGTATGTCTAACTGCAATGTCTGTAATGTCTACTGTAATGTCTGTAATGTCTAACTGCATGGCTGTATGTCTAACTGTAATGTCGTAATGTCTAACTGTAATGTCTTAATGTAATCTGTAATGTCTAACTGTAATGCCTGTAATGTCTAACTGTAATGCTGTAATGTCTAACTGTATGTCTGTCTAACTGCTATGTCTGTAATGTCTAACTGTAATGTGCTGTTATGTCTAACTGTACTGCCTGTAATGGGTCAACTGTCATGTCTGCTATGTCTCCGAACTGCAATGGCTGAATGTCTGAACTGCATATGCCTGTTATGTCGTACTGCAATGTCTGTTACTGTCTGCCTGTATGTCTAACTGTACTGTCTAATGTCTGTCACTGACTATGGCTGAGCTGCTAACTGCAATGTCTAACTGCATGTCTGAATGTCTAACTGTAGCTGTAATGTCTAACGGCAATGTCGTATGTCTAACTGCAATGTCGTATGTCTAACTGTAATGCCTGTAATGTCTACCTGTCACTGTCTGCTGTCGAACTTTAATGTCCCGAACTGTAATGCCTGTATGTCTACTGCAAATGTCTGTTATGTCTAACTGTAATGCGCTGTAATCGTCTAACTGCAATGGCTGTATGTCTCACTGTAGGTCTAACTGCAGCCTGTCATGTCTACACTGTCATGGGGTCTGTTATTCTACTGTAATGCCTGTATGTCTAACATGCACTGCTGTATGTCTAACGTAGTATGCCTGTAATGCCTAACTGCAATGCCTGTAATGTCTACCTGTAATGTACTAAGCTACGCGCAATAGTCTGTAATGATCTAACGGTATGCCTGTAATTGTTTCTAACGGTCCATGCTGTTATGCTCTGCAAATGTCTGTAATGTCTCCTACTGTAATGCTGTAATGTCTACCTGCAATGGCTGTATGTCCTACTGGAATGTGCTTAACTGTCTAACTGCGTAATGTCTACTGTAAATCGCTGTAATGTCTAACTGTCTTTTGGGTCCTACCCTGTAATGTCTACGGTAATCCCTTATGTCTACGGCCATGTCTGTATGTCTACTGTACTGGCTGTAATGTCTACTGTAATGCCGTAATGTCTAACTGCAATGTGCTGTAATGTCTAACTGTATGCCTGTATGTCTAACTGTAATGTTCTGTTATGTCTAACTGTACTGTCTATACTGTTTAATGCCTGTAATGGTCTGCAATGTCTGTCAATGTCTCTGGTAATGTCTACTGTAATGGCTGGTAATGGCGACACTGTAATGATCCTGTACTGTCTAACTGCAATGTCTCTGTTAGTGTCTAACTGTAATGTCTACTGTATGCCTGTAATGTCTACTGCAATAGGCGGTAATGTCTACGGTAATGCTGTATCGTCGTACCTGGAATGCCTGTCATGTCTAAAACTGCAATGTCTGTTATGTCTAACTGCATGTACTGCTAACTGTCTATGCCTGTAATGTCCTACTGCCTAATGCCTGTAACTGGTCTACATGCTAATGTGCTGTATGTCTAACTGTTGCCTGGATTTCAAACTGTATTGCCTGTAATTCTACCTGGGCATTGCCTGTAATCGTCTAACTGCAATGCCTGTATGTCTAACTGCAATGTCCTGTCAACTGTCTAACTGTAATGCTCTCTTATGGCTAACTGTAATGTCTCAACTGCACTGTCATGTATAATGTTCTAACTGCTTCTGTCTGTCTATGTAATGTCTACTGTAATGCTGATGTCTAACTGCAGGGGAGCCTGTAATGTCTAACGTGCAATTGGTCTGGAATGTCTACTGGGGCTATGGTCTGTATGTCTACTGCAATGGCTGTTATGTCTAAACTGTCTGTGCTGTAAGTGATCTAACTGTAATGCTGTAATGTCTAACTGCTATGTCTGTCATGTCTAACTGTAATGCTAACTGTAATGTCGTGTCATGTCTCTGCAAATTCTGTATGTTTACTGTAATGTCTACTGCTAAGCCTGTACGGTCTATCTACTATGCTGTAATTTACCTGTAATGTCTACGTCATGCCTGTATGTCTACTGCTATATGTCTGCAATATCTAAACGGTATGCTGTAATGTTCTAACTGCAATGTGCCTGTATGTCTAACTGTCATGGCCTGTAATGTCTAACTGTATGGCTGAATGTCTGCTGTAATGTCTGGTTATGTCTACTGTATGGCGTAATGTTCTACTGTAATGCCTGTAAGTGTCTAACTCTGCACGTCTGTTATGTCTAACTGTAGGTCTAACTGATGCCTGTACATGTCGCAACTGCAATGGCTGTTATGGGCTCAAACTGTAATGGCTGTAATGTCTAACTGTAATGCCTGTGATGTCTAACTGCAATGTCTGTTCTGTCTACACTGTAATGTGCTAGTCCGTACCTGTAATGCCTGTAGCTGTCTCAACTGCATGGCGTATGTCAAACTAACTGTAATGTCGGTTACTGCATGCTGGAGGTCTACTGTAACCGTGTCATGTCTAAGCTGCCGCTGTAATGTCTACTTAGTCTAACTGACTGCTGTATGTCTAACTGCATGTGCTGTACTGTCTAACTGCAATGCGCTGATTATGTCTAACTGTACTGGTCGCTGTCACTGATCTAACTGTCATGTCTAGTAATAGTCTAACTCTACTGTCTGGCTGTATGTCTACTGTAAGGGCTAACGGTAATGCCTAACTGCAATGCTGTAATGTCTAACTGCATGGCCTGTAAGGTCTACCTGTATGCCTGTATGTCTAACTGCAATGTCTGCTTATGTTTCTGGAATGTCGACTGAATGCCTGTAATTCTAACTGCATGGCTGTAATGTCTAACTGTATGTCTAACTGTAATGCCTGTATTGTCTACTGTATTGGCTGTAATGTCTAACTGTAATGCTGTATGTCCTAACTGTCAATTGCGTACATGTCTAATCTGTAATGCTACGGTCTATTCGTAACTGGGCGCTAATGTCTACTGTAATGCCTGTTAGGTCTACTGTCAATGTCTCGTTATGCTCTAATGCCTGTAATGTCTAACTGCAATGCGGTTATGTCTGTAATGCCTGTATGTCTACTGCACTGCTGTAATGTCTAACCCTGTATGCCTCTAATTTCCATAACTGCAATGTCTGTTCTGTCTAACTGTATTGGCTGTAATCCTAACTGTATGCCTGTAATGTCTAACTGCATGTGCTGTATGTCGTACCGGTAATGTCTAGCTGAGTCTAACTGTAATGTCTAACTAGTAATGTCTAACTGTAATGCCTGCTATGTCTAACTGTCATGCCATGTAGATGTCTAACTCGTATGCCTGTAATGTCTATACGTAATGCCTGCTATGTCTAATGCAATGTCTGTAATGTCCTAACTGCAATGCTCTGATAATGTCTACTGCCGTAATGTCTGTAATGTCTAACTGTATGCCTGTAATGTCTAACTGTAATGCTGTATGATCTAACTGTAATTCTAACTGTATGCTGTAGTCAACTGCAATGCTGTAATGTCTAACTGTACTGCCTGTATGTCTAACTGTAACATGCTGTCTAACTGTCTGCTGTATGTCTAACTTATGTCTGTAATGTCTAACTGCACTGTCTGTATGTCTAACTGTAAGCTGTAATGTCTAACTGGAATGCCTGTAATGTCTAACTGTCATGCGTTTCGACTGTAATGTCTAACTGTAATGCCTGTAGTCTACTGCAATGTCTGTAATGTCTAACTGTAATGTCTGTATGTCTAACTGTATGTCTGTACTGTCTAACTGGAATGTACTAACTGTATGCTGTAATTCTAACTGAATGTCTGTAATTCCCTGCATTCTGTATGTCTAACTGTATTGGCTGTAATGTCTAACGTATGTCTTTATGTCTAACTGTAATTCTAACTGTAATGTCTGTAATTCTAACTGTAATTGCTGTACTGTCTACCTGTAATGTCTGTAATGTCTGATGTCTACTGTAATGGCTGTAATGTCTAACTGCAATGTCTGTTAATGTCAACTGTATGCTGATGTCTAACTGTAATGGCTGTATGTCTAACTGTATGTCTGTATGTCTAACTGTAATGGCTGTAATGTCTAACGAATGCTTAATGTCTACTGTATCATGTCTGTAATGTCTACTGTAATGTCTGTTATGTCTAACTGTAATGTCTAACTGTAATGTGCCTGAATGTCTAACTGCAAGCGTAGTCTAACTGAATGTCTGTAATGTCTACTGCAATGTCTGTATGTCTAACTGTAGATGGCTGTAATGTCTAACTGTAATGTCTGTATGTGCTGTAATGTCTAACTGTTTGCTGTAATGTCTAACTGTAATGCTGTAATGTCTAACTGCAATGTCTGTAATGTCTAACTGTAATGTCTGTAATGTCTAACTGTAATGTCTGTAATGTCTAACTGTAATGTCTGTAATGTCTAACTGCAATGTCTGTAATGTCTAACTGTAATGTCTGTAATGTCTAACTGTAATGTCTAACTGTAATGGCTGTAATGTCTAACTGTAATGTCTGTAATGTCTAACTGTAATGTCTGTAATGTCTAACTGTAATGTCTGTAATGTCTAACTGTAATGTCTGTAATGTCTAACTGTAATGTCTGTAATGTCTAACTGTAATGTCTGTAATGTCTAACTGTAATGTCTGTAATGTCTAACTGTAATGTCTGTAATATCTAACTGTAATGTCTGTAATGTCTAACTGTAATGTCTGTAATGTCTAACTGTAATGTCTGTAATGTCTAACTGTAATGTCTGTAATGTCTAACTGTAATGTCTGTAATGTCTAACTGTAATGTCTGTAATGTCTAACTGTAATGTCTGTAATGTCTAACTGTAATTGCTGTAATGTCTAACTGTAATGTCTGTAATGTCTAACTGTAATGTCTGTAATGTCTAACTGCAATGTCTGTAATGTCTAACTGTAATGTCTGTAATGTCTAACTGTAATGTCTGTAATGTCTAACTGTAATGTCTGTAATGTCTAACTGTAATGTCTGTAATGTCTAACTGCAATGCTGTCTAACTGTAATGTCTGTAATGTCTAACTGTAATGCCTGTAATGTCTAACTGTAATGTCTGTAATGTCTAACTGTAATGTCTGTAATGTCTAACTGTAATGTCTGTAATGTCTAACTGTAATGTCTAACTGTAATGTCTGTAATGTCTAACTGTAATGTCTGTAATGTCTAACTGTAATGTCTGTAATGTCTAACTGTAATGTCTGTAATGTCTAACTGTAATGTCTGTAATGTCTAACTGTAATGTCTGTAATGTCTAACTGTAATGTCTGTAATGTCTAACTGTAATGTCTGTAATGTCTAACTGTAATGTCTGTAATGTCTAACTGTAATGTCTAACTGTAATGTCTGTAATGTCTAACTGTAATGTCTGTAATGTCTAACTGTAATGTCTGTAATGTCTAACTGTAATGTCTGTAATGTCTAACTGTAATGTCTGTAATGTCTAACTGTAATGCTGTAATGTCTAACTGTAATGTCTGTAATGTCTAACTGTAATGTCTGTAATGTCTAACTGTAATGTCTGTAATGTCTAACTGTAATGTCTGTAATGTCTAACTGTAATGTCTGTAATGTCTAACTGTAATGTCTGTAATGTCTAACTGTAATGTCTGTAATGTCTAACTGTAATGTCTGTAATGTCTAACTGTAATGTCTGTAATGTCTAACTGTAATGTCTAACTGTAATGTCTGTAATGTCTAACTGCAATGTCTGTAATGTCTAACTGTAATGTCTGTAATGTCTAACTGTAATGTCTGTAATGTCTAACTGCAATGTCTGTAATGTCTAACTGTAATGTCTGTAATGTCTAACTGTAATGTCTAACTGTAATGTCTGTAATGTCTAACTGTAATGTCTGTAATGTCTAACTGTAATGTCTGTAATGTCTAACTGTAATGTCTGTAATGTCTAACTGTAATGTCTGTAATGTCTAACTGCAATGCTGTAAGGTCTACAAACTGTAATGGCTGTAATGTCTACTGTAATGTCTGTAAGTCTAACTGCAATGTCTGGTAATGTCTGACTGTATGGCTGTAATGTCGAACTGCAATGTCTGTAATGTCTAACGGTCATGTGCTGTAATGTACAACTGAATGGCTGTAATGTCGTAACTGTATGTCTAACTGCAATGTCTGTATGTCTACTGCAATGCCTGTACTGTCGAAACTGCAATGTCTCTGACTGTCTAACTGCATGCTGTAAGTCTTAACTGCAATGGCTGTAATGTCTACTGCAATGTCTAACTGTAATGTGCTAAAACTGCATGTCTGTAATGTCCAACTGTATGCCTGTATGTTACTAATGGCTGCTAATGTTCTACTGTCATGTCGTAACTGCAATGTCTGTTACGTCTAACTGCAAGTCGTCCATACTGCTATGCTGGAATGTCTAACGGCAATGTCTGTATGTCTAACTGCCAATGTCTGTAAGGTGCTAACTGCAATGCTGTCTAACTGTAATGTCTGTAATGTCTAACTGCAATGTCTGTACGTCTAACTGCAAGTTGTATGTCTACTGTAATGTCTGTAACATGTCCAACTGCCTGGCTGTAGTGTCTACCTGTACTGCTGTATGTCTAACTGTAATTCTGTATGTCTAACTGACATGTGAATGTCTAACTGTAATGTCTGTAATGTCTAACTGTAATGTCGTAATGTCAACTGTAATGCCTGTATGTCTAACTGTAAGCTGTAATGTCCTTACTGTAATGTCTAACTGTCAATGTCTGTATGTCTAACTGCAATGTCTGTAATGTCTACACTGTAATGGCTGTAATGTCTAACTGCAATGTCTGTAATGTCTAACTGTAATGCCTGTAATGTCTACTGTATGGCTGTAATGTCTAACTGCAATGCCTGTAATGTCCTACTGTAATGTCTGTATTCTAACTGTAATGGCTAACTGTCAATGCTGTAATGTCTAACTGCAATGTCTGTAATGTCTAACTGTAATGCCTGTATGTCTAACTGCATGTCGTAATGTCTAACTGTATGTCTGTATGTCTAACTGTAATGCTGTTATCTAACTGTAATTCTGTAATGTCTAACTGCATGTCTGTATGTCTAACTGTAATGCTGTAATGTCTAACTGCAATGCTGTAATGTCTACTGTATGCTGTAATGTCTAACTGTATGGCTGTAATGTCTAACTGTACTGTCTGTAATGTCTAACTGAATGTCTAACTGTAATGTCTGTAATGTCTAACTGCAATGTCTGTAATGTCTAGCTGTAATGTCTGTAATGTCTAACTGCTAATGGTCTGTAATGTCTACTGTAATGTCTGTAATTCTAACTGTAATGTCTGTATGTCTAACTGTAATGTCTCGTAATGTCTAACGTAATGCTGTAATGTCTAACTGTAATGCCTGTAATGTCTAACTGCAATGTCTGTAATGTCTAATGTCTGTAATGTCTAACTGTATGTCTGTAATGTCTAACTGTAGCTGTAATGTCTAACTGTATGTCTGTAATGTCTAACTGTAATGCTGTAATGCTAACTGTAATGCTGTAATGTCTAACTGTAATGGCTGTCTAACTGTACTTAATGTCTAACTGTAATGGCCTGTAATGTCTACGTATGCTGTAATGTCTAACTGTATGCTGTAATGCTAACTGCAATGTCTGTAATGTCTAACTGTAATGTCTAACTGTACTGCCTGTAATGTCTAACTGCAATGTCTGTAATGTCTAACTGCAATGCTGTATGTCTACTGTAATGTCTGTAATGTCTAACTGTATGTCTGTAATGTCTAACTGTAATGCTGTAATTCTAACTGTAATGTCTGTATATGTCTAACTGTAATGTCTGTAATGTCTAACTGTATGTCCTGTAATGTCTAACTGCAATGTCTGTAATGTCTAACTGTCTCGTAATGTCTAACTGTAATGCTGTATGTCTAACTGTAATGCTGTAATGTCTAACTGCAATGCTGTAATGTCTACTGTAATGTCTGTAATGTCTAACTGTCAATGTCTGTAATGTCTAACTGTAATGGCTGTAATGTCTAACTGCTATGTCTACTGTATGCTGTAATGTCTAACTGTAATGTCTGTATGTCTAACTGTAATGGCTGTAATGTCTAACTGTCAATGCCCTGTAATGTCTAACTGTAATGTCTGTAATGTCTAACTGTAATGTCTAACTGTATGCTGTATGTCTAACTGCAAATGTCTGTAATGTCTACTGTAATGTCTGTAATGTCTAACTGTAAGCTGTAATGTCTAACTGTAATGGCTGTAATGTCTAACTGTAATGTCTGTAATGTCTAACTGTATGTCTGTAATGTCTAACTGAATGGCTGTAATGTCTAACTGTAATGCTGTAATGTCTAACTGCAATGTCTGTAAGGTCTAACTGTAATGTCTGTAATGTCTAACTGCAATGTCTGTAATGTCTAACTGTATTGGCTGTAATGTCTAACTGTAATGTCTGTATGTCTAACTGTAATGTCTGTAATGTCTAACTGAATGTCTGTAATGTCTAACTGCAATGTCGGTAATGTCTAACTGTACTGTCTGTAATGTCTACTGTAATGCTGTAATGTCTAACTGTAATGTCTGTAATGTCAACTGTAATGTCTGTAATGCTACTGAAGCTGTAATGCCTGTAATGTCTAACTGTAATGCTGTATGTCTAACTGTAATGTCTGTAATGTCTAACTGAATGTCTGTAATGTCTAACTGTAATGTCTGTAATGTCTAACTGTAATGTCTGTAATGTCTAACTGAAGTCTGTAATGTCTAACTGCAATGTGTAATGTCTAACTGTAATGGCTGTAATGTCTAACTGCAATGTCTGTAATGTCTAACTGTATTATGTCTAACTGTATGGCTGTAATGTCTAACTGTAATGTCTGTAATGTCTACTGTAATGCCTGTAATGTCTAACTGTAATGTCTGTACTGTCTAACTGTAATGTCTGTATGTCTAACTGTAATGCTGTAATGTCTAACTGTAATGCCTGTAATGTCTAACTGTAATGTCTGTAATGTCTAACTGTAATGTCTGTAATGTCTAACTGTATGTCGTAATGTCTAACTGTAATGTCTGTAATGTCCTAACTGTAATGTCTGTATGTCTAACTGTAATGCCTGTAATGTCTAACTGTAATGTCTGTAATGTCTAACTGTAATGTCTGTAATGTCTAACTGTAATGTCTAACTGTAATGTCTGTAATGTCTAACTGCAATGTCTGTAATGTCTAACTGCATGTCTGTAATGTCTAACTGTAATGTCTGTAATGTCTAACTGTAATGCTGTATGTCTAACTGTAATGTCTGTAATGTCTAACTGTAATGTCTAACTGTAATGTCTGTAATGTCTAACTGCATGTCTGTAATGTCTAACTGCAATGTCTGTAATGTCTACCTGTAATGTCTGTAATGTCTAACTGTAATGTCTGTATGTCTAACTGTAATGTCTGATGTCTAACTGCTATGTCGTTGTAATGTCTAACTGCAAGTCTGTAATTTAACTGCAATGTCTGTATGTCTAACTGCAATGTCTGTAATGTCAACTGTAATGCTGTAATGTCTAACTGTAATGTCTGTAATGTCTGTAATGTCTACTGTAATGTCGGTATGTCTAACTGTAATGTCTGTTATGTCTAACTGTAATGTCTAACTGTAATTCCTTTAATGTCTAACTGCAATGTCTGTAATGTCTAACTGTAATGTCTGTAATGTCTAACTGTAATGTCTGTTATGTCTAACTGTAATGTCTGTAATGTCTAACTGTAATGTCTGTAATGTCTAACTGTAATGTCTGTAATGTCTAACTGTAATGTCTGTAATGTCTAACTGCAATGTCTGTAATGTCTAACTGTAATGTCTGTACTGTCTAACTGTAATATCTGTTATGTCTAACTGTAATGTCTAACTGTAATGTCTGTAATGTCTAACTGTAATATCTGTTATGTCTAACTGTAATGTCTAACTGTACTGTCTGTAATGTCTCACTGTAAGGTCTGTAATGTCTAACTGTAATGTCTGTAATGTCTAACTGTAATATCTGTGTCTAACTGTAATGTCTAACTGTAATTCCTGTAATGTCTAACTGTAATGTCTGTAATGTCTAACTGCAATGTCTGTAATGTCTAACTGTAATGTCTGTAATGTCTAACTGTAATGTCTGTAATGTCTAACTGTAATATCTGTTATGTCTAACTGTAATGTCTAACTGTAATGTCTGTAATGTCTAACTGTAATGTCTGTAATGTCTAACTGCAATGTCTGTAATGTCTAACTGTAATGTCTAACTGTACTGTCTGTAATGTCTAACTGTAATGTCTGTAATGTCTAACTGTAATGTCTGTAATGTCTAACTGTAATGTCTGTAATGTCTAACTGTAATATCTGTTATGTCTCACTGTAAGGTCTGTAATGTCTAACTGTAATGTCTGTAATGTCTAACTGTAATGTCTGTGTAATGTCTAACTGTAATGTCTGTAATGTCTAACTGTAATGGCTGTAATGTCTAACTGTAATGTCTGTTATGTCTAACTGTAATGTCTAACTGTACTGTCTGTAATGTCTCACTGTAATGTCTGTAATGTCTAACTGTAATGTCTGTAATGTCTAACTGCAATGTCTATCTGTAATGTCTGTAATGTCTAACTGGAATGTCTGTAATGTCTAACTGCAATGTCTGTAATGTCTAACTGTAATGTCTGTAATGTCTAACTGTAATGTCTGTAATGTCTAACTGCAATGTCTAACTGTAATGTCTGTAATGTCTAACTGTAATGTCTGTAATGTCTAACTGTAATGTCTGTAATGTCTAACTGCAATGGCTGTAATGTCTAACTGTAATGTCTGTAATGTCTAACTGTAATGTCTGTAATGTCTAACTGTAATGTCTGTAATGTCTAACTGCAATGCTGTAATGTCTAACTGTAATGTCTGTAATGTCTAACTGTAATGTCTGTAATGTCTAACTGTAATGTCTGTAATGTCTAACTGTAATATCTGTTATGTCTAACTGTAATGTCTAACTGTAATGTCTGTTATGTCTAACTGCAATGTCTGTAATGTCTAACTGTAATGTCTGTAATGTCTAACTGTAATGTCTGTAATGTCTAACTGTAATGTCTGTAATGTCTAACTGCAATGTCTGTAATGTCTAACTGTAATGTCTAACTGTAATGTCTGTAATGTCTAACTGTAATGTCTGTAATGTCTAACTGTAATGTCTGTAATGTCTAACTGCAATGTCTGTAATGTCTAACTGTAATGTCTGTTATGTCTAACTGTAATGTCTGTAATGTCTAACTGTAATATCTGTTATGTCTAACTGTAATGTCTGTTATGTCTAACTGTAATGTCTAACTGTAATGTCTGTTATGTCTAACTGTAATGTCTGTAATGTCTAACTGTAATGTCTGTAATGTCTAACTGCAATGTCTGTAATGTCTAACTGTAATGTCTGTAATGTCTAACTGTAATGTCTATGTGTAATGTCTAACTGTAATGTCTGTAATGTCTAACTGCAATGTCTGTAATGTCTAACTGTAATGTCTGTAATGTCTAACTGCAATGTCTGTAATGTCTAACTGTAATGTCTGTAATGTTTAACTGTAATGTCTGTAATGTCTAACTGTAATGTCTGTAATGTCTAACTGTAATATCTGTAATGTCTAACTGCAATGTCTATCTGTAATGTCTGTAATGTCTAACTGCAATGTCTGTAATGTCTAACTGTAATGTCTGTAATGTCTAACTCTAATGTCTATGTGTAATGTCTAACTGTAATGTCTGTAATGTCTAACTGCAATGTCTGTAATGTCTAACTGTAATGTCTGTACTGTCTAACTGTAATATCTGTTATGTCTAACTGTAATGTCTAACTGTAATATCTGTCATGTCTAACTGTAATGTCTAACTGTACTGTCTGTAATGTCTCACTGTAAGGTCTGTAATGTCTAACTGTAAGGTCTGTAATGTCTAACTGTAATATCTGTGTCTAACTGTAATGTCTAACTGTATTTCCTGTAATGTCTAACTGTAATGTCTGTAATGTCTAACTGTAATGTCTGTAATGTCTAACTGTAATATCTGTTATGTCTAACTGTAATGTCTAACTGTACTGTCTGTAATGTCTCACTCTAAGGTCTGTAATGTCTAACTGTAATGTCTGTAATGTCTAACTGTAATGTCTAACTGTACTGTCTGTAATGTCTCACTGTAAGGTCTGTAATGTCTAACTGTAATGTCTGTAATGTCTAACTGTAATGTCTGTAATGTCTAACTGTAATGTCTGTTATGTCTCACTGTAATGTCTGTGTAATGTCTAACTGTAATGTCTGTAATGTCTAACTGTAATGGCTGTAATGTCTAACTGTAATGTCTGTAATGTCTAACTGTAATGTCTAACTGTAATGTCTGTAATGTCTAACTGTAATGTCTGTAATGTCTAACTGTAATGTCTGTAATGTCTAACTGCAATGTCTATCTGTAATGTCTGTAATGTCTAACTGCAATGTCTGTAATGTCTAACTGCAATGTCTGTAATGTCTAACGGTAATGTCTGTAATGTCTAACTGTAATGTCTGTAATGTCTAACTGCAATGTCTATCTGTAATGTCTGTAATGTCTAACTGTAATGTATGTAATGTCTAACTGTAATGTCTAACTGTAATGTCTGTAATGTCTAACTGTAATGTATGTAATGTCTAACTGTAATGTCTAACTGCAATGTCTGTAATGTCTAACTGTAATGTCTGTAATGTCTAACTGTAATGTCTGTTATGTCTAACTGTAAGGTCTGTAATGTCTAACTGTAATGTCTGTAATGTCTAACTGTAATGTCTGTAATGTCTAACTGTAATGTCTGTAATGTCTAACTGTAATGTCTGTAATGTCTAACTCTAATGTCTGTAATGTCTAACTGTAATGTCTGTAATGTCTAACTGTAATGTCTAACTGTACTGTCTGTAATGTCTCACTGTAAGGTCTGTAATGTCTAACTGTAATGTCTGTAATGTCTAACTGTAATGTCTGTAATGTCTAACTGTAATGTCTGTTATGTCTCACTGTAATGTCTGTGTAATGTCTAACTGTAATGTCTGTAATGTCTAACTGTAATGGCTGTAATGTCTAACTGTAATGTCTGTAATGTCTAACTGTAATGTCTAACTGTAATGTCTGTAATGTTTAACTGTAATGTCTGTAATGTCTAACTGTAATATCTGTAATGTCTAACTGCAATGTCTATCTGTAATGTCTGTAATGTCTAACTGCAATGTCTGTAATGTCTAACTGCAATGTCTGTAATGTCTAACTGTAATGTCTGTAATGTCTAACTGTAATGTCTGTAATGTCTAACTGCAATGTCTATCTGTAATGTCTGTAATGTCTAACTGTAATGTATGTAATGTCTAACTGTAATGTCTGTAATGTCTAACTGTAATGTATGTAATGTCTAACTGTAATGTCTAACTGCAATGGCTGTAATGTCTAACTGTAATGTCTGTAATGTCTAACTGCAATGTCTAACTGTAATGTCTGTAATGTCTAACTGTAATGTCTGTAATGTCTAACTGTAATGTCTGTAATGTCTAACTGTAATGTCTGTTATGTCTAACTGCAATGTCTAACTGTAATGTCTGTTATGTCTAACTGTAATGTCTGTAATGTCTAACTGTAATGTCTGTAATGTCTAACTGTAATGTCTGTTATGTCTAACTGTAATGTCTGTAATGTCTAACTGTAATGTCTGTAATGTCTAACTGTAATGTCTGTTATGTCTAACTGTAATGTCTGTAATGTCTAACTGTAATGTCTGTAATGTCTAACTGTAATGTCTGTAATGTCTAACTGTAATGTCTGTTATGTCTAACTGTAATGTCTGTAATGTCTAACTGTAATGTCTGTAATGTCTAACTCTAATGTCTATGTGTAATGTCTAACTGTAATGTCTGTAATGTCTAACTGCAATGTCTGTAATGTCTAACTGTAATGTCTGTAATGTCTAACTGTAATGTCTGTAATGTCTAACTGTAATGTCTGTAATGTCTAACTGCAATGTCTGTAATGTCTAACTGTAATGTCTGTACTGTCTAACTGTAATATCTGTAATGTCTAACTGTAATTCCTGTAATGTCTAACTGTAAGGTCTGTAATATCTAACTGTAATATCTGTTATGTCTAACTGTAATGTCTAACTGTAATGTCTGTTATGTCTAACTGTAATATCTGTTATGTCTGTAATGTCTAACTGTAATTCCTTTAATGTCTAACTGTAATGTCTGTAATGTCTAACTGCAATGTCTGTAATGTCTAACTGTAATGTCTAACTGTAATGTCTGTAATGTCTAACTGTAATGTCTGTAATGTCTAACTGCAATGTCTGTAATGTCTAACTGTAATGTCTGTAATGTCTAACTGTAATGGCTGTAATGTCTAACTGCAATGTCTGTAATGTCTAACTGTAATGGCTGCAATGTCTAACTGTAATGGCTGTAATGTCTAACTGTAATGGCTGTAATGTCTAACTGTAATGTCTGTAATGTCTAACTGCAATGGCTGTAATGTCTAACTGTAATGGCTGCAATGTCTAACTGTAATGGCTGTAATGTCTAACTGTAATGTCTGTAATGTCTAACTCTAATGTCTATGTGTAATGTCTAACTGTAATGTCTAACTGCAATGTCTGTAATGTCTAACTGTAATGTCTGTTATGTCTAACTGTAATGTCTAACTGTAATGCCTGTAATGTCTAACTGTAAGGTCTGTAATGTCTAACTGCAATGTCTGTAATGTCCAACTATAATGTCTGTAATGTCTAACTGTAATATCTGTAATGTCTAACTCTAATGTGTAACCCTGTCATCCGTTAATAAATCCGTCAATCGTCATAAAAAAAATTTCTCAATCGTCATAAAAAATCCGTCAATTGTCATAACAAATCCGTCAATCGTCATAAAAAATCCGTCAATCGTCAAAATCCGTCAATCCCGTCAGTCGTCATAAAAAAATTCGTCAATCGTCATAAAAAATCCGTCAATCCCGTCAGTCGTCGTATAAAATCCGTAAATCGTCATAAAAAAACCATCAATCGTCATAAAATCCGTCGACAGCGTCATAAAACCCATCACATTGGTAGATTGTTAGACTGGCCCCTCAGTGTATGATATCTGCTGGTGTTGCCTGCATGTTATTAACGTCCCTTCTTCCCTGGAGTCCCTGTGCTTTCTCTCCCTGCAGCTTTCCTTGAATTGCGCCCACGCTGCCGATCATTCTTCTGGACTTCCTGGTCTTCAACCTTGTGCTCCTCGTGCTAGACCAGTTTCTGGATGACGACTTCTGGACAGATGCAGTGAAGTTGAGCTGGAGCTTCCTGTCTGGACTTTCCTGCTGCTGGTCCTTAAAGGTCAGCTTTGGCTATGTGAAAAGAGTATCAGACGCCTTTAATTTCCTTTATTCTGTTTTCATTTTAGATATTTGATTGTACTGATAACAGTTTAGAATTTCAATATATATATATATATATATATATATATATATATATATGGTTAGGGTCTGTATAGAATTAATACTAAAACAGAGGGAGGCTGTCCGTCGTGCTGAGACAGAATTACTAAAACAGACTGCCTGCTGCCTGATGTGAGCTGTGATAGAAAATTATAACAAACTTCCTTACACAAATCAAATGGTAACAAAGTTCATATTGATAACTGTGGCTTCTAAGCTTGGGTGATTTACAATTAAAATAACTTGCTTTTAAGTAGACATTAGCAAATGTGTAGGCTTTACAAACACTATGAACATTTTCCTTATACTGACCTGCTTGCAAATGCAACAGAAGACATGTAATTAGAGTTAGGATAGCCAGTCTTTGTCATAACTAGGAAAGTACAGATGAGCACAAAACTATAAAGATGAACCAGTTAAGCAGTAGCACTGCTTAACTGGTTCATCTTTATAGTTTAGTATACACTGCATTTGTACTGTATGTGTCAACCTATAGATATAATACATTATATTCACAGTTTCTACATTGTACAACTTAACCAATATTAGTATTGTGTATTATCAGGCCAATAGCAACCACAACAATTTGTAGTTAGCTGTGCAGTGGCTTGTGTGTCCTCCAGACCAGACTCTGAGTCTCTTAATGTTAATTTACCTGCACTGAGGCAGAGCTGTCACTCAAACTTTCCCTTGTACAAGCAAGATGGCGCCTGTGTTCGGCTTTGCCTCTGTGTTCGGGTCTCTGCCCTCACGTGTATCTGTGGTTTTTCTAGTGTTGTTCTTTGTTTTATCAGCCCTGAAAACTAATAGCTGTGTCTCAGCTGTTTTAAAATATGATCGTCACACGCTATTACGCATCAAGGAGACTATGAATGACTTTTCTATTACCTGGGCCAGGTCCTCGGAGTTTTTTCCTCCAAACTTTGAATGTTCCACGTCATCGCCGGTGTACCTGCTTGTCACCAAGCATCGCGGCAGGAGAAGGAGGCGGGGATCCAGGGCTGGTGTCCAGGCCAGGCTGAGGAAACGGCGTGGACGGCCACCATGTTCAGTTGGTCCCGGATCTTTTTGGGTCGAGCGGTGCTTGCGGTCGGTTCCTGTCGGTGAGGTGTTCTGTGCGCCTCCGTCCCTTTGGAGTAGTCAACCTGACCGAAGTTTTCTGACTCGGCGGCTCCGAAATCCCTTTCCGCGAGAGCGGATTCTGTGTCCTGTGACATGCCAGCTAGCAAGTGTCAACCCCGACCCATCTGAACGTGCCCAGCCGGCGCGATTTGCTTTGTTTAACGCGCGCTCCATTGCCAACAAGGCGTTCATCCTCAACGATTTATTTACAAAGGAACATATTGACTTTATGTTCCTTACTGAGACTTGGCAGCGAGAAATGGAGTACACTCATCTAAATGAACTGTGTCCTCCGGACTGTTCTGTGTTTGGGACACCGCGGGTGTCGCGGCGAGGAGGTGGACTCGCACTCGTGTACCGGGACCGTTTCTGCTGCAGGATGATAAATTCGGACTCTTTCGACTCCTTTGAGCTACAGATGACTAAGGTTGGAAATACTGATTCATTTTACTGTGTTTTAATTTACCGACCTCCTGGTCCTGCTTGCTTGTTTTTAGATGATTTTGCAGAGTTCTTATCTTCAATTATCAAACTTGAAAGTGTTCTGATGCTTGGGGATTTTAACTTCCATATCGATGACTCTTCATGTACTGTGGCATCTGAGTTCTTAACACTCACTGAATCATTTCATTTTAAACAGTATGTCTCCGGTCCTACACATATTAAAGGCCATACTCTGGACCTTGTTTTTTCTTTAGGCCTGAGCATTGACCAACTGAGTGTTATGAACATTAATGTGAAAGATCATTGTTGCATATTTTTCAATCTGTCTTCTAATGTGGACTGCCTTCCTTGTAGACCGATGCTGCAAAGACGTATTATTAATCAAACTACAGCTGAGAAATTTTCCGAGTCATTTGACCCTAGTTCTTTTAATGACTGTAGTGATGCTGAATCTTTTCTTCAGTCTTTTAATAATCATTGTCTGTCGGTTTTAAATAACGTTGTTCCCCTGAAAAGTAAAAGCACATTCCCTAAAAATTCTTGCCATTGGATAAATGAAGAAATAATGTCTTTCAGGAGAAAGTGCCGTAAAGTCGAACGTTTGTGGAAATCCACAAGTCTGGAAGTACATAGACTGCATCTGAGGGAGTTTATCACACTGCTTAATGTTATGATAAAACAGGCCAGGTCGGATTATTTTGCTAATCTGGTAACTCTGAACAAGAAAAATCCTAAAGTACTGTTTGATACAATATCTAAGATTGTCTCTCCCCCCCGCTCCCCAAGTGCCTGTACACTCAAAGTCTGATTGCAATAGGTTTTTACATGCTTTTTTAAACAAGGTGCAAGAAATTAGAACTACTATTAACCCATTTCTTGATATCTTATCCTGTGGGCCAGTAGTCTCATACTCCTGGGATACTTTTTCACCTATCACTCGAGATGATATTAAGGGCCTGTTAAGTAAAGTGAAACCATCTTCAAGTCCACTCGATGTATTGCCGACTTCATTGCTATTAAATGTGTTTGAATTAGTTGGAAAGTTGTTAAAATGATTAACCTTTCCCTTTTAACCGGTTCTGTGCCCAGCCATTTTAAACAAGCAGTTGTTAGTCCCATACTGAAGAAACCTAATTTGGATTCTTCTGAACCAACTAACTACAGGCCTATATCTAAACTGCCTTTCTTATCTAAAATACTTGAGAAAGTGGTGGCTGGCCAGCTGACTTCATTTCTTGATGGAAAAAATTTGCTTGACAAATTTCAGTCAGGTTTTCGTAAATGTCATTCAACTGAGACTGCGCTTCTTAAAGTATCAAATGACATTCTGATGGCTGCTGACTCTGGACAGTACACTGTGTTGATTTTACTTGACCTGTCGTCTGCATTTGATACATTGGACCATACAGTATTGTTAAATCGGTTACACAATGAAATGGGGTTTTCTGGGTCTGTTCTTAAATGGTTCACCTCTTACCTGAGTGGTAGATCATGTTGTGTGTCTGTTAACAACATCTTGTCAGAAATGACCCCTCTGTCTTACGGAGTCCCTCAGGGTTCGGTTTTAGGTCCTCTTTTGTTTCTATTGTATATTAGCCCTCTTAGTGAAATAATCCGTAATTTTAATAATGTGTCTTACCACTTTTACGCTGATGACATTCAGTTGTACTGCTCATTCAAAGAATCAGAGTTCGGTAAATTAACTGATTTATTGGAATGTCTGTCAAGCATTAAGACTTGGTTATACAACAATTATCTACAACTGAATACAAAAAAGACTGAAACATTGATCATTGCTCCAGAACAAAAACCACCCCAAATCAATCTACACCTCTGTTCCTTGGACTCCTCCTTCCAGTTCAGCCTAAGAAACCTTGGTGTTTTGTTCGACCAATCGATGTCTTTGGATGGTCATTCTAGACAGTTGGTCAGAAACTGTTTTTATCATTTGAGAACTATCTCTAAATTGAGAACAATACTACCCAAAGTTACCATGGAGATGATCATTCATGCCTTTATTTCTTCACGGTTAGATTACTGTAATTCTCTTTTTACTTGTTTTAATAAATTTTCTCTGAGCCGCCTTCAATTGGTGCAAAATGCAACAGCCAGGCTTTTAACAGGAACAAACAGAAGGGCACACATTACCCAGATTTTGTTTACTCTCCACTGGCTTCCAGTAAAATACAGAATTGATTATAAAATTTTAGTTTTAACTTTTAGAGCACTACATGGACAGATGCCGAAATATATCGCTGATTTGTTGACCCCTTACTCCTCTTTCCGCACGCTTCGTTCCTCAGGTCAAAATCTCCTGATGGTCCCAAAAACCCGCCTTAAAACTCGGGGAGACCGCTCCTTTCAGGCAGTTGCTCCCAAATTGTGGAACGCCCTGCCCCTGTCGCTGCATGTGACCGATTCTATCGTTTATTTTACAAAACAGCTGAAGACACGCCTATTCAGACAAGCTTTCACTTGACTGAGCTATCATTGTTTTTATGTTTGTATGATGTTTTTTAAATTGTTAAACTTGCTGCATGTAAAGCACTTTGTGACTCTGTCTGTGATAGGTGCTATATAAATAAAGTTTACTTACTTACTTTCCCTTAACACTCATTAGTCAATGGGGATGCACCCCTGTAAGACCTGCCCACGCCAGAGTTTTGTGTCAGAATCGCAAACAAAGACTCTGGAAGCGCAAACGAGAAAGCTGGAAGCAGAACTGCAAACGTGATGGAGAGAGTAAAGACTGATCATTGAGAAAGAAGCAGAGGGAACTGGAAACAAAAGGACATAATATCAAACAAATAAAAGACCAATAGTTTACAACTACACACATGTTTTGTTTGCAAGTTTAAAGTTTTACCTTTGAGGTGACAGTTTTTTGCTTGAGTTAGTGTTTTTTGTTTAATACCTGAGAAGTTTTGTTTGGAATTAAAGACACAAAAATAATCCCATAAAACAGAATTATTACTAAAACAGAGAGAGGCTGTCCATGGTGCTGAAACAGAATTATTACTAAAACAGAGAGAGGCTGTCCATGGTGCTGAAACAGAATTATTACTAAAACAGAGGGAGGTTGTCCATGGTGCTGAAACAGAATTATTACTAAAACAGAGGGAGGCTGTCCATGGTGCTGAAACAGAATTATTCCTAAAACAGAGAGAGGCTGTCCATGGTGCTGAAACAGAATTATTACTAAAACAGAGGGAGGTTGTCCATGGTGCTGAAACAGAGAACTATTACTAAAACAGAGAGAGGTTGTCCATGGTGCTGAAACAGAATTATTACTAAAACAGAGAGAGGTTGTCCATGGTGCTGAAACAGAATTATTACTAAAACAGAGAGAGGCTGTCCATGGTGCTGAAACAGAATTATTACTAAAAAAGAGAGGTTGTCCATGGTGCTGAAACAGAGAACTATTACTAAAACAGAGAGAGGTTGTCCATGGTGCTGAAACAGAATTATTACTAAAACAGAGAGAGGTTGTCCATGGTGCTGAAACAGAATTATTACTAAAACAGAGAGAGGCTGTCCATGGTGCTGAAACAGAAGTATTACTAAAACAGAGGGAGGTTGTCCATGGTGCTGAAACAGAATTATTACTAAAACAGAGGGAGGCTGTCCATGGTGCTGAAACAGAATTATTACTAAAACAGAGGGAGGTTGTCCATGGTGCTGAAACAGAATTATTACTAAAACAGAGAGAGGCTGTCCATGGTGCTGAAACAGAATTATTACTAAAAAAGAGAGGTTGTCCATGGTGCTGAAACAGAGAACTATTACTAAAACAGAGAGAGGTTGTCCATGGTGCTGAAACAGAATTATTACTAAAACAGAGAGAGGTTGTCCATGGTGCTGAAACAGAATTATTACTAAAACAGAGAGGTTGTCCATGGTGCTGAAACAGAGAACTATTACTAAAACAGAGAGAGGTTGTCCATGGTGCTGAAACAGAATTATTACTAAAACAGAGAGAGGTTGTCCATGGTGCTGAAACAGAATTATTACTAAAACAGAGAGGTTGTCCATGGTGCTGAAACAGAATTATTACTAAAACAGAGAGGTTGTCCATGGTGCTGAAACAGAATTATTACTAAAACAGAGAGAGGCTGTCCAAGGTGCTGAAACAGAGAATTATTACTAAAACAGAGAGAGGCTGTCCATGGTGCTGAAACAGAATTATTACTAAAACAGAGGGAGGTTGTCCATGGTGCTGAAACAGAATTATTACTAAAACAGAGAGAGGCTGTCCATGGTGCTGAAACAATTATTACTAAAACAGAGGGAGGTTGTCCATGGTGCTGAAACAGAATTATTACTAAAACAGAGGGAGGCTGTCCATGGTGCTGAAACAGAATTATTACTAAAACAGAGAGAGGCTGTCCATGGTGCTGAAACAGAATTATTACTAAAACAGAGGGAGGTTGTCCATGGTGCTGAAACAGAATTATTACTAAAAAAGAGAGGTTGTCCATGGTGCTGAAACAGAGAACTATTACTAAAACAGAGAGAGGTTGTCCATGGTGCTGAAACATAATTATTACTAAAACAGAGAGAGGTTGTCCATGGTGCTGAAACAGAATTATTACTAAAACAGAGAGGTTGTCCATGGTGCTGAAACAGAATTATTACTAAAACAGAGAGAGGCTGTCCATGGTGCTGAAACAGAATTATTACTAAAACAGAGAGGTTGTCCATGGTGCTGAAACAGAATTATTACTAAAACAGAGAGAGGTTGTCCATGGTGCTGAAACAGAATTATTACTAAAACAGAGGGAGGTTGTCCATGGTGCTGAAACAGAATTATTACTAAAACAGAGAGGTTGTCCATGGTGCTGAAACAGAGAACTATTACTAAAACAGAGGGAGGTTGTCCATGGTGCTGAAACAGAGAACTATTACTAAAACAGAGAGAGGTTGTCCATGGTGCTGAAACAGAACTATTACTAAAACAGAGGGAGGTTGTCCATGGTGCTGAAACAGAGAATTATTACTAAAACAGAGAGAGGTTGTCCATGCTGCTAAAACAGAATTGTTACTAAAACAGAGAGAGGTTGTCCATGGTGCTGAAACAGAATTGTTACTAAAACAGAGAGAGGTTGTCCATGGTGCTGAAACAGAATTATTACTAAAACAGAGGGAGGTTGTCCATGGTGCTGAAACAGAATTATTACTAAAACAGAGAGGTTGTCCATGGTGCTGAAACAGAGAACTATTACTAAAACAGAGGGAGGTTGTCCATGGTGCTGAAACAGAGAACTATTACTAAAACAGAGAGAGGTTGTCCATGGTGCTGAAACAGAACTATTACTAAAACAGAGGGAGGTTGTCCATGGTGCTGAAACAGAGAATTATTACTAAAACAGAGAGAGGTTGTCCATGCTGCTAAAACAGAATTGTTACTAAAACAGAGAGAGGTTGTCCATGGTGCTGAAACAATTGTTACTAAAACAGAGAGAGGTTGTCCATGGTGCTGAAACAGAGAACTATTACTAAAACAGAGGGAGGTTGTCCATGGTGCTGAAACAGAATTGTTACTAAAACAGAGAGAGGTTGTCCATGGTGCTGAAACAGATAACTATTACTAAAACAGAGGGAGGTTGTCCATGGTGCTGAAACAGAATTATTACTAAAACAGAGAGGTTGTCCATGGTGCTGAAACAGAATTATTACTAAAACAGAGAGAGGTTGTCCATGGTGCTGAAACAGAATTATTACTAAAACAGAGAGAGGCTGTCCATGGTGCTGAAACAGAATTATTACTAAAACAGAGAGAGGCTGTCCATGGTGCTGAAACAGAATTATTACTAAAACAGAGGGAGGTTGTCCATGGTGCTGAAACAGAATTATTACTAAAAAAGAGAGGTTGTCCATGGTGCTGAAACAGAGAACTATTACTAAAACAGAGAGAGGTTGTCCATGGTGCTGAAACATAATTATTACTAAAACAGAGAGAGGTTGTCCATGGTGCTGAAACAGAATTATTACTAAAACAGAGAGGTTGTCCATGGTGCTGAAACAGAATTATTACTAAAACAGAGAGAGGCTGTCCATGGTGCTGAAACAGAATTATTACTAAAACAGAGAGGTTGTCCATGGTGCTGAAACAGAATTATTACTAAAACAGAGAGAGGTTGTCCATGGTGCTGAAACAGAATTATTACTAAAACAGAGGGAGGTTGTCCATGGTGCTGAAACAGAATTATTACTAAAACAGAGAGGTTGTCCATGGTGCTGAAACAGAGAACTATTACTAAAACAGAGGGAGGTTGTCCATGGTGCTGAAACAGAGAACTATTACTAAAACAGAGAGAGGTTGTCCATGGTGCTGAAACAGAACTATTACTAAAACAGAGGGAGGTTGTCCATGGTGCTGAAACAGAGAATTATTACTAAAACAGAGAGAGGTTGTCCATGCTGCTAAAACAGAATTGTTACTAAAACAGAGAGAGGTTGTCCATGGTGCTGAAACAGAATTGTTACTAAAACAGAGAGAGGTTGTCCATGGTGCTGAAACAGAATTATTACTAAAACAGAGGGAGGTTGTCCATGGTGCTGAAACAGAATTATTACTAAAACAGAGAGGTTGTCCATGGTGCTGAAACAGAGAACTATTACTAAAACAGAGGGAGGTTGTCCATGGTGCTGAAACAGAGAACTATTACTAAAACAGAGAGAGGTTGTCCATGGTGCTGAAACAGAACTATTACTAAAACAGAGGGAGGTTGTCCATGGTGCTGAAACAGAGAATTATTACTAAAACAGAGAGAGGTTGTCCATGCTGCTAAAACAGAATTGTTACTAAAACAGAGAGAGGTTGTCCATGGTGCTGAAACAATTGTTACTAAAACAGAGAGAGGTTGTCCATGGTGCTGAAACAGAGAACTATTACTAAAACAGAGGGAGGTTGTCCATGGTGCTGAAACAGAATTGTTACTAAAACAGAGAGAGGTTGTCCATGGTGCTGAAACAGAGAACTATTACTAAAACAGAGGGAGGTTGTCCATGGTGCTGAAACAGAATTATTACTAAAACAGAGAGGTTGTCCATGGTGCTGAAACAGAATTATTACTAAAACAGAGAGAGGTTGTCCATGGTGCTGAAACAGAGAACTATTACTAAAACAGAGGGAGGTTGTCCATGGTGCTGAAACAGAATTGTTACTAAAACAGAGAGAGGTTGTCCATGGTGCTGAAACAGAGAACTATTACTAAAACAGAGGGAGGTTGTCCATGGTGCTGAAACAGAATTATTACTAAAACAGAGAGAGGTTGTCCATGGTGCTGAAACAGAATTATTACTAAAACAGAGGGAGGCTGTCCAAGGTGCTGAAACAGAGAATTATTACTAAAACAGAGAGAGGCTGTCCAAGGTGCTGAAACAGAGTATTATTACTAAAACAGAGAGAGGTTGTCCATGGTGCTGAAACAGAGTATTATTACTAAAACAGAGAGAGGTTGTCCATGGTGCTGAAACAGAATTATTACTAAAACAGAGAGAGGTTGTCCATGGTGCTGAAACAGAATTATTACTAAAACAGAGGGAGGCTGTCCATGGTGCTGAAACAGAGAATTATTAGAGTCTAAATCGAAGACCGGGATTTTTGGATGTACTGCTGGTGCAACAAACTACTCAGCAAACTTTCGGCATAGTTATTAATTCAAAACAGTTTGTTTAAAGTAAAGGTTTGGAGCGATTTACATTTCCTTGGTCGTTACGCTGTTGTCTATGGGGAACGCGGGATTGTTTTCCCCTAAAAGTGGGTGTGACTCTGTTCAGAGACATTCTATGACGTTGCGCCAGTTGTGCGTATGTGAATGACTTTAGGTCTCCAAAGACGGAAGTCCAGGAAGCAGCATTACATTACATGTCATTTAGCTGACGTTTTTATCCAAAGCGACTTACAATTGCTACATATGTCAGAGGCAGCACGCCTCTGGAGCAACTAGGAGTTAAGTGTCTTGCTCAGGGACACATTGGTTGATGTATCGCAGTGGGAATCAAACCCAGGTCTCCCACACCAAAGGCATGGTTCATATCCACTGTGCCATCACCACCACCTAACGAGGGCAGACATTGAGTGCCTTGTGTGAATGGGTTAGAAGGTCTCTACAGATATTGTGACTGCTGTCTAGTCCTTCAAATTTACCAACCCTCAATAAATTTCATAGAAATTATTTTTTCAAAACATTTCATTTATTAAAACTGAAAATAAAACCAATTACAAGTAATTAAAAACATTTTCAAAGAAGCTAACTAAATGCATTCATTAACATTTAAAACAAACTCAGAACAATGTGATCATTACAAGAGCTTTAAAAAAGAGGAAGACTCTGAGCAGGCAGTCAGTTCTTCCAGGTGTAGCTGTAGTTGTTCATGTAGATGTGAGTCAGAGCCGTCTTCCCCAGGGCCGAGGTCTGCTGGAGCTGCTGGAGGGAAGCAGGATGGAGTCCACAGCCGGACAGGTCCACAGACCCAACAGGACTCTGCAGACACAGAGAGACAGACAATTCAACACAAGTCTTTTACTAAGCAGCTAAAACACATTTACATGTCAGCATTACAACTATTTATTACGCATGTAGTTTGCAATCTCTATGTATTTTATTTTATTTCACTCCAGCAGCTGTGTCTTTTTGAGTCTCGGTAGTTTTAGCTTGTAATTCTGCTCTTTGTTTTATTGCTAATTGTTCTGCTTCTGTGCTGTATTGTTTTGTGCTTGTGTTGTCTTCCTTTCTTGTTTCTTTGTTTGTAATATTTAAAGAAAGCCTTTTTACAGGGCTTAAAGTGAGAACAAATCCTGAGCCTGAAACTTTTTTTTGACTCATTAAAGTTAATTTGACTGGCAAAACTGTTAGTCGTTCTTACGTTACAAAATAATAAAAGTCATAATTTTTAAGAAGTAAAAAGTTTTGGATCAATTTTTACTTCTTCCAACCATATCTTAAATTAAGAATCAATGTAGATTTACATATTGCAATAATATAATCCTACAATGAATCATTGTGAAAACAGAACTTTCTAGATGTTGTGTTGTTACTTTGGCCAGGTCATCATCAAAAACGAGAATTAGTACATTCATGATTTTGTCCATGTTGATATTAGCTGCTTTATTTACATTTATTAAAAACTTTGCATTGTTTAGCTTTTCATATAGTTAGACGTCTAAACTCTGGGACAAGGCCGTGATGTTTAAATACCTGCCATGCTGATTCCAAACAGACAGCTTTGTCAAGGCAGTTTGGGCTTCAGACAGCTTTACACAGCGGCCATCATTAATGACAAATCATGTTCCTCTATGAACGTGCACACACACGTATTGTTTGTATCACAAACACGGTCGGTCAGTGAAGGAGCAGTCGCAGCGGTAGCCATCGTTGCCGGTAACGTACTCGTATGACAGAGTGCACGGACCGAAGCTTTGTGACTAGCATCTAATGACTAGCAGCCCTGTCTTACCGCTGCTGCCGTCCAGTGTCTTCCTTCAACAGCTGCAGAAGCCCCCGGCTCCCTCAGAAATGAGACACCAAGTGCTAAACGGCTTCCCGTCTCCTCCCGTCTCCTCTTGTCCTCTATTCACGCCCAGCGCCATTTGTTTTTAACTACTTTCTCAACTAAAGCTACATGCTCCAAGTTTGATAAACTTTGCCTCCATTTTTTTTAGCCGCGTTACCACGGAGACCACACCGCACTTTCGCATTTCGGCAAAGACCCGCCCTACTTTGCATCTGATTGGCTAGAACTCGTTTCATTGGTAAGTTCGATGATTGGTTAAATCCAGCGCATCAAAAACAAATCCCATGTAGACTTTTTAAATTTATTTATTTTTCTAAAATAGTCAAACGCCAGAAATCGGGCACCAGGCCCAAGTACTTCAGCCCTGTGTAAGAGCTGCGTTCCTCTCATATGATTGGTAGGTGAAATCAATTGCCTCGAAAATAATAAACCACATGCAAGTTCCCAATTTCTTTTTTCTTTTTTTTCCCTCAAGGCCGCACGCCGGAGATCCGGCACGGTGCCGGAATACTTTAAGCCCTGCTTTTTAAGATTGAGGCCAGGGGACTACACATGAGCACAGCCTTATGGCTAACTCTGGCATTGTTAACCCATGTAGAATCATGTGTTTTATTAATATGCCGTTCTTTAACAAACTGATTGAATATAATCAAAATCTGTGTACAGAAAGCCGTCTTACCTGCTGCAGCGTGGGTGGGTGTGTGTTCATGACGGCGGTGGGTGTGTGTGTGTAAAGAGCAGCTGAGAAATTTCCTTTCTGTGCAGGTCGTAGGAGAGTAGTGATGGCGTGGAGAGACGAGGGAAGGATCGGTCCTAAAGGAAAGAGGAGAAATTAAAGTGCCTCCAGCGCTCCACCTCAGACTTTATGTTCAGTAAGTATGAAACATATATACATGATGATATACCTGTGATCTCCAGACTGCTAATGTTCTGGAAGGTAGAACCAACCTGGCTCTTCACATTCACACTGCGTGCCTGAAAAGACAGACAGACAGACAGACAGACAGACAGACAGACAGACAGACAGACAGAGACACACAGAGACACACACACACCTGGTGGGACTGTTGTATTTCTCCCAGATACATTCCACAATTTCTTCAGATATTCACTCACATTCAAGAATGATTCAGTTTTCTGTGGAATTCAATAAAAACATGAACTTCAGGCCACACTTGTGTGCATGTGTGTGTGTGTGTGTGTGTGTGTGTGTGTGTGCGCGTACCTTAAGTGTTTGCATGGCGGCCCCTCTGAAGGCGCAGGGAGCCAGCAGTGTCGGGGGTAGCCCAGCCTGGGAGCCGGCGGCCGCCACCAGACTCTTACAGCCCATCAGGAAGTTGATGAGGGTGAAGGTGTGTGAGCCGTCCACACACACCAGCGACTCGGGCCGGTGGTCAACACACACCGTCTGACCCTCCTTACGACTGCACCACGGGTCAAGGAGCTTGACTCATTCTTCCCCAAGGGCTGACACTAACAGTTATATTCATCTTGGATTAATGTGTGGATTATTGTCAGGATGAGTTGCTTGGTCTCTAAAATGTGGATCAGTGTTTCCTAAAGCCCAAGATTGTTTTGTCCACAACTCAAAGATATTACCTTTACTGTCACAGAGGAGAGAAGAAACTAGAAAATTTAACAAACTAATATCACACGTTTTTCATAAAATTTACTCAAAATGATTAATCGATTATCAAAATAGTTTAAGATTAATTTAATAGTTGACAACTAAACCATTCATCCCTGCAGCTCTATATGTTAGTTGTGCTATAGCAGGGAGTGAGAGCAGCAGGAGGATACAGTTGAATGGAGATGCTGTCTGGCTTCTTGATTTTATCCTGGACTCCCATCTCCTTCAGCCAGGAGAAGCTGCCATCTTCATCATCACCGTCCTCTTCATCATCAGCTTCCGGACTGTCCTCGCCCTCATTCAGCTCACAACACCTGCGATTCAAATTAAATAATATTTTATAGGGTTCAGGTGTAGGGTGGGGTCACAGGTGTAGTGGAGAGTGGAGTAGGGCTTAAGGATTTTTGAAAATAATCTAATTGCAATTTTTTTCAAAAAATATTGTGATTGCGATTCAATATGCGATTATTTTTTAAGATCTTTGTCTTCTGTATTACTCAACAAAGACAAGCAATAAATCATTGTATAGTATGAACAACACAAGATTAGATAGATTAAACTAAAAATTAAACTAAAATTAAAAATATGAATGACATCTTTTATTTAACTACTTCAGTCACAGTACTATATTGAAACTTTATTTTTTCATTGAAAGGTTTATTTGACAAAGTTTATTTTCTTCTTACCTGTTTTGTTTATTTAATAGGCCTATATTTTTCATTCATTATTTATACAGTATAGACTAGCTACAGTATGTTTTTACATTATACATTTTTAATTGAAGTATAGGCTACAAGTGTAGATTGGTGAAGTGTTCAATGAATGTTTTTGTTGAGAAATTCTGTGTATATTAGTGTTACATTTTATCTTTCAAATTGAGGTTTAAAAACAAACACATATCGGCCAAAATAAATCGGCAGCATCGGCTGACCCTGATTTCTAAAGATCGACATCGGCCAGAGAAAAACCATATCGGTCGACCTCTAATGATAACTGGCTCTTTAACTAGAAAAAGATCTCAGACTAGGAGGCAGTTCACTGAGGAGTGATGGTTAAAGTCTGTGATTAAGGAAACATGGTTGTAGTATGCAGCGTCCTGATTGGTGGAGAACGCTTGCAGAAAGAACTGGCTGTTGTCAGGTAATGGTGAATGATGAATGGACTGATAAGCAGGCTATGCATTCCTCATATATGCCCCATTTGCAATGAAACGATGCTGTTGCAAAATAATACGACCATCATCATCATCATCAACAATGAAGAACGTGAACATAACGATTGCGTCATTCACGAGCATATTAAGTAGCCACGTGTCTGTTGTAGTCTTATAATACATCCATAGGTTTACCGCTCCAGCGGAGAGGATGGCTCGTTCAGCCAGCAGTTACATTTATAAGAATTGGTCCAAATTTCAAGATTCCCAGCAAACTCAGATAAACAGTTAGACTACAAACAGACAGCTTTTGTTTTAGTTTGTTTGTAAAAATTCTCTATTTGCAGAGTAGAGCTGTGTTCGTGTAAAACAGCGCGGTGGACAAGAGTGGACTGAACAGATTGAAATATGGCTTTCTACATGTTTATGCCTGTCTATACAGGTGAGTGCATTGATAAGTATTGACTTTTTACTCACAAAGGTTTTATTGTAGCCTACTTACAGTAACCAGACTAGCGTGAGTTGATCTGCCCCAGCGGCCGTTGATTATCCTCTTTGTATCGTTCCCAGTCAGGTAACCTACTGTGTGTTTTAGCACACACACATCTCGGCTCAGCTGTGTGTGTGTGTGTGTGTTTTAACGCACACACATCTGGGCTCAGCTGTGTGTATGGAGCGCAGGCATCGCTGTACAGAATCCCGGCATGTGAATAGAGATGCAAATACAGGGGCTGGGTTTGTGCTCTACCTGTGTAATGTTACCTGCTGTTATATTAATGCTTGAAATGCTAAATAACAGAACACATTTTTTCCTCTTCACATTTTCTAAATTCATGATTATTCTGCGGGCCAGACTAAATGCTTTGGCGGGCCGGATGTGGCCCGCGGGCCGCAAGTTGACAATGGCTGATATACAGTATATACAATGGTGTTTCTTTTTTTTTTTTACAGCGCACACAGAGGAGCTGCCTCCAGCCCCCCCCTTCCCTCATGAAGTTGTGTGCCGCATGCCTGACAGCGTCAACGTTGCACTCAGAGACAGAGAGGCTATCGTTACGTTAGCAGTAGCATGCTGCTGGGATTAACTGTACTAATAAAACCGTTGAAACAATGCAGCCACGCTGCTGTGAAAGCTCCCCGAACGTCATTTATCAGAGTCTGGTTGTTACCCCTCCTCTCAGAGTCTGGTTGTTACCCCTCCTCTCAAAGTCTGGTTGTTACCCCTCCTCTCAGAGTCTGGTTGTTACCCCTCCTCTCAGAGTCTGGTTGTTACCCCTCCTCTCAAAGTCTGGTTGTTACCCCTCCTCTCAGAGTCTGGTTGTTACCCCTCCTCTCAGAGTCTGGTTGTTACCCCTCCTCTCAGAGTCTGGTTGTTACCCATCTCAGAGTCTGGTTGTTACCCCTCCTCTCAGAGTCTGGTTGTTACCCCTCCTCTCAGAGTCTGGTTGTTACCCTCTCAGAGTCTGGTTGTTACCCCTCTCAGAGTCTGGTTGTTACCCCTCCTCTCAGAGTCTGGTTGTTACCCCTCCCAGTGGCAGTCTCCTCCACTCCATATCTTTATAACGGAGCTAGCTAACTGTAGCTAACCAATAATCAGAGCTAACGGTTGCCAACCGAGCCTTGAGTTCTGCGTGTCTGTATCCATTAACTGCATGTATAGACTCAAGCCAGACTAAAAGCCTTCATTTTATTAAAATGGCTGTAAAAGTTTTAAACTACAACTCAGTTGTTTGAATGACAGAAATCAGCTCAAGGTACGGCGTAGCGTTAGCGTGCTAAGTTGATGCTTTCTCTGCGGAGTGCAGACTGATTTGCTCTTGCGAGTCACATGACCAAATCGCAGCCTTTACGATTAGGAAATCGCGTTTTAACATATCGCAATAGTATTGCAAATGCAGTTAATCGTTCAGCCCTAGTGTGGAGGCAGCAGACTCACTCTATGTCCTCGTTCAGCTTGTGTTGTTCCTTGCTCCTCCTCCTCTTCTCCACCAGAGGCAGACTGAACTCAATACCTGAACAGGAACACAACATCAATGCATTAACGTAGGATTATAGTCATAGTGGAGTTTCTGCCAGCCACAAAACGTAGCCTAGATTGTTAGCAAGCTACTAACCCAGGATAACGCTAATTGTAATGCCTCATCATGTAAATAAACACAAAATACCAACAATGGTCTAAAGTCTAGGCTGAACAGACAGTATGGACGTTATCTAAGGTATAACGTTAAACTTAGTGAACAAGGAGAACAGAAGTAGTCTTGACTGGCGTTGACGACTGAAGTGGAAGCCCGGGGCTGTCAGTCAGTAAACAAGGAAGTGATGTCCTAACTGAAGCCCGGCCTTGATGAGACGTCTGACACATTGAATTGCCAATTGAATAAAGAGACCAAAAAACCATGGCAAAATGAAATGCAATTGGTTGCGCTTTCATTCTAATTTTTAGTCCAAATAATTTTAACTGAATTGAGGATTGCATTGAAACTTTGCATATTGAAATGTCAATTGCAAAATACATATTCAAATTGAATGACAAAATTGCAAATTAAATTGACAATTGACAAATACATTGCCATTTGAATAAAGAGACCAAAAACATCCCATAGTTAATATCATGTTGAGGATGTATAAGAAGAGAAAAGCCTTTGTATTGTGAAGAGTGAAGATGAGGTGCGGGAGCGACTTACCTTCGGCCTTCATGGCCTCTCGGAGCCCCCTGGTTGTTGGAGAGATGAAGGCAGTGATGGAGCTGGAGCCCCCGAGACCTGCGGCCCTGAACAGCACTGTCAACTGACAAACACGTCTAACATCAGAACATTCAATCACAACAGGACAAACATGTTTCCAGATGCAACCATCCCATTTAAAAAAAAGTGATGTACTATGTTCAGTAGGGATGTAAGCATGCATGGTTTAAATTTGAATATAAATGTGTAACTATGCTTGAATGAATCTTGATGCAGTTTTTAATCTACATTTGATTTCACTTGTCTTCAGACGTCACTACGTCTTCTTAGTTTATTTATTAGAAGGGATTTGTTTCTATTTAGTTGTTTTGATATGGGACTTGTTTTAAAAATCTAATTTCTGTAAAGGACAAAATACAGTTTCTGTGTCACTTTCGGTAAGAGGACACATCTGTTGTTTTGCACAGTTTATAAAAATAAAAGGAAGATTTTTCACTCATTTGTCTGCATCTCATTCTGTTAACTTAATGAATCAGGAGTTGAGTGTATTGTTACAGTCCTAGTGTTTAAAATCCATAAAGATGTGTGATGTATACAGTACATCAGTACCTGATAGGAGCAGAGGTAGAAGTAGGGACAGAGTCTGGCCTTCAGCAGACTGTAGAGAGACGACAGACTCACCGACCTGGAGAACAACAACACGCTGCCATATCAGACCTTTACAAGACTCACTCGGGGGTGTGTGTGTGTGTGTGTGTGTGTGTGTGTGTGTGTACTAACTGACCATTCAGTCATAAGGCTTTGCTGCAGAGCCCGGTCCTGTGCCCATGGCATGCTCTTCCCCGTGAAGTTCCTGTCTGCGTTGATCCGGGGGAACAGAGAGATCCAGGGCAGGGACGGGTGTTGCCAGTACACCAGACTCTGCTGGAAGGCACAGCGGAGCTCCGGGCACACCCGCGGGTCCTGCAGGGGACAGAGAGACAGGGACGGGCTGTCTCTAACATAACAAGCACCAACCACAGTTTGGAGGCCAAGGAGGCAGAAATTTAGCATCAAGGTCAAGTGTTTATGAGGTTGTGTGTGTGTGTGTGTGTGTGTGTGTGTGTGTGTGTGTGTGTGAGAGAGTAGTAGTAGTTCATCATTTTGGCCACATTAATTATAGACTACAGCCATCAACATAAAGTAAAGTAGCACTTTACATTCTGTTTTCATGTCCTCTGCTGGAAAAATACAGTTTAGGATTTACTGTGTTGCTGAAATGTCGGCGGATATTACAGCCCGGTTCCAGTAACGTTACTGTAATCATCTGCTGAAACCTGCACATCTTGGTAATATAACCCCACCAAATAAAATAACACTGAGAGTACCTGCAGACTGTGAGGCAGAGACAGGAAGTGAGCTCTGCAGTGCTGACTCAGCCCTGCAGCCTCCTCCTGAGCTTTGGGATGCTCGGCCCAGGACAGCGTGAGCGGCGAGGTGAAGAGGAGGCGGGTCTTCAGGCTCCAGTCGGCCGGGTACTCGGAGCACACAGGGGGGGAGATGGAGGCCGGAGCGATGGCCTGGGGACTCTGGGGACACAGAGACGTTTACAACAAGGCAGACGTGTGGAGAGAGACAGGCATTTTGTACAAAAATCAAACCAGGAGTCCAACCTTCAGCAGTGGAGCTTTAACCTCTTCTTCCTCTTCTTCAAACAGAGAGTCGTCTCCAGAGAAGAGACGCTTCTACAGCAATATTAAAGAGCAAAACATAATCATTTTTCATTTAAAAGAAAAATCTAAATAAAAACATATTAACATAAACAAGTAACTCTCTAAAAATGAAAATAACAGAACAAAGTAACTCGGTGTTTTCTTATCGTTTTATCAGACTGAGTCGTGTTCCACATCCACAGTATGATCAATACTTTACACATAACTGACTGAGGTTTTAACTGAAAACTCCAGGCAAGCTTCCAATCTTATGGATGGCTTTATACACAAATCATTCACACATTTAAATCTATTGATGTCAAACAGAAATAAGTTTCAGCTAACGAAACAACGAGACAGCCGGCTGCCTGAAACTAGAAAGAGAAGCCTAACAAATGGCTTCTGAAGAGCAACAAGTGGCTTGCCGGCCGTGCTAGATGTCTATCTGACTGATAATCAGTCTGATTATTGTAACGGACCTTGCTGGAGACGTGTTCCTGTTGTTCTGCCTCAGTCAGCCTCGCGCTGAGAGTTAAACCTCCTCGTGTCTCTGTTGACATGTCCTCGTCGTGTCCCTCTTTGTCTGTCCATGTCTTCATCTTGTAAGACGTGTCCGCAGCTTCTTCGTCATAAACGAGACATTTCTTTTTGGGGCTGTAAGTGTTCTCGATGTTAGCGAACGGGTTCCTGCGTTTTCCTCCGGAGCGCGGCTGGCTGCTGAACAGCGGCCCCGGGGAGAAGGGACGGACACCTGCCGCCAGGGCCGCCGGGAATGAGTCACTCTGTCCCGGGCTGCCAGTGGAGCCCTGGCCGGCCTCGCTGCGGCTTCTTTTCCTCCTCATTCGCATGATGTCCGCCGGTCGCTTGAAGCTGGGTGAGTATCCCGCCTGCTGAGACATTCTGAGGGGAAGAGTTGGTCTAAACAGCCGACAGGGAACACCAACACCGTGCTGCTTCTGTTGTTTTGTTATCGCGCGCCTTCCGCACTGGACGGATTTGGCGCGTAGCGTAGCGTGCTGACGTAGGTGTTTCCGCTCGTGTTGCGTTTGCATCTAGAAAGAAAAAATGGAAACGGCACATCCCGGTGCAACGGACAACGGGAAACGTTTTCACGACGCAAGTGAGTGATAACAACTCTTTGTGACAAAAAACACATATTTTTTTTAATTGAAAATGCACGCGCTAGCCTGTTCCATTTACGTGTTTCTCCGAATGACGAGGAGCCTTGCCTAGACTCTGGAGGACCCGGGAGGACCCGGCTTGGAGGGACCCTCGACTTTGAGAAACAGCTGGAGTGTTTAGACAGAGGAGCTGCAGCATGAAAAACATCAAAGCATGTAAACCTATTCTAGTAGACACCCAAGAGGACAAATATGACGCTGAAAAGAAGTGTAAAGCATGATTTATGCTTCTGCGTTACATCAAATTAATCAACGCAGTATGTAGGCCTAGGCTACGTGGAGGCACGGACCATACGCTGTGGTCTGACGTGCTCCTCTCTAGAAATGTAAAGGCCTTTTTATGGTTCTGCGGAGGCTCCACGCAGAGCTTTCTCCGCAGCCGACGTAAGTGGCCTGATGTTTATAGGCTACTTGTGCGCTGGTGTGTGCGTCAAGCCGGCGTGTGTGTGTGTGTGTGTGTGTGTGTGTGTGTGTGTGTGTGTGTGTGTGCGCGCGCGTGTGGTAGAGTGAGTGAGAGAGTGATGGTGATTATCTTCAGAGTGAGTAGTGACTCTAGAGTCATAGTGAGAGAACCAAAGTGTCTCCCCTGTTCTTTCTGACCACGGTGGGAGATCTGGAGCAGGAGAAGTTAACCCTCTCCTTGATTTCATGTTGTTGATGGAGAAGGAGAACCAGGAAATGAGTCGGGGGGGAATGCAACGCTACCAAGCCACGGACGAGCAACATGCCTCGCTGTGACGTGTAGTTACATTTTTCGAGTGGTGCACCTACGCCATGGGTCACCAACACGGTGCCCGCGGCCACCAGGTAGCCCCCAAGGACCACATGAGTAGCCCTCAGGCCTGTTCTAAAAATGAAAATTGAATATTGATATTATCTGTTTCCCACCTTGTTAAGTCATTGTTGATTTTGATATGAGAAGTCATTAACGTGATCAGTGTCTTCACATAGATGACTATCATTAATCATTAATAATCATATATAACTAAAGGCAAACTGAGCAAATGTGTTATTTCAGAAGAGTGTATCAAACTGGTAGCCCTTCGTATGACTCAGTACCCATGAAGCAGCTCTCAGCATCAAAAAGGTTGGTGACCCCTGACCTTTGTGTAAGCAGTAGATCTTTGAAGTAAAAAAAAAAGAAATTCTACAAAGGGAGGGAAAAAGATCGATAAAGAATTCTCAAAGAAGGCTGGCTTGCCCAGGTCCAGGCCAGGTCCAGGCCAGGTCCAGGCCAGCTCAGCGGCGTCTTTCTCCCGTCGCGTCCCGCTGTCTCTCCTACCTACACCGGCCCCCGCACACCCTGACCCCCTCCCCTTCTAACTGCCTGCACACTGTGCGCAGTGCTGCTGCACATGAGGAGAGAGGGGAGAGGCTGCTCCTCTGCTCCTCTGTCACAGAACAAAAGAGAGAGGAGACTGTTTTGGCGGCTACAGGAGAGAAATACCTTGCGTGCCCGCTGGACAATACTGGCGACTTTTCTACAGAAAGATGACAGATTCGTTAGTCGCTTTTTTGAAAAAAAGTCGCTAAGGTGTCTGAAAAGTCACTAAATCTAGCGACAAAGTCACTAAGTTGGCAACACTGGCGGGGGTATGCCGTCGACGCACAACCATAAAAAGGCTTTACTACACGTTGTGGTGACGCATGTCGCTCGGCCGTGGCTTGGTAGTGTTCCATTTCCCCCGACTCATGTCCTGGTTCTCCTTATACAACTGCTTTACAAATCACAATCAAAAACAGGGATGTTGGATCCTTTCAATCTTTCTATTATCTTGTTAAATAGGGTTCCACCTTCCATTTTAAACAGCTGTAGAAAATGAACCTCCTTTTCTTGGGCCTGCACTCAACTCTGGGACGCAGAATGTGATGCAACCACTAGATGTCGCTGTTCACTAAGGCTGGATCCCTCTCATGTTGAAGCTCCCTGACTGCAGGAGGCTTCTCTGGTTAAGTCTCATCATATGCAGTTCTCAGACCCCTTGTGATTTGACCCATATGTTCTGGTCACGCCCCAAATTGTTCAACTTCTGGCAGCTATATTTTGACACAATCTCAAAGGTTTTGGCGTTGGGAATCTGTCCCTCCCCCATATAGCAATCTTTGGCAGACCTCCGGACAGACTCAAATTGACCACAACTCAAGTTAATGTTATTGCTTTTAACTCTAATTGCTCGTCAGAAAATTCTGACTCTATGGAAGTCACCCTTACCACCGTGGTTTAAAGCCTGGCTATGTGACACATTGTCTTTCTTAAAACTTGAGAAGATAAAGTTTACTCTCAGAAGCTCTACTGATACATTTGATTCTCATTGGAAACCACTGATTAATTATGTGAACCAGCTTTCCGTTAGGAAAATGTCACTGTAGTGGCATATTTATTATTTGTCTGCATAGGTTCCTACCTCACTATACCTCACTGGCTGCCCGCCACACCTTCAGCCCCATTATAGGTGTAAATGAGCCATAGCCCTCATGACTCCTGCTGGTCCATGAATCCTAGCAAGCTGACGCAGTGCCCTGGGTGTCGGCAACTACTAACCTTTTTCTACAGTTCACTCAGTCCTCCTAACTCACTAATTTATTTGATTGTTATTTGTTGTTTTGTTTCCTGATTTTGCTCTCTAAGAGCTATATGTATGTATGTACGTGTGTACATATGCGTATGTGTGCATATACGCATATATATGTCTAGAAATTGATTTACTTAATTACTTATTTTTATTTCTTATTATTATTTATTCCTTTTTGTTTGTTCTTTTTTCTGTCTAACTGGCTAGAATTGTTCATTCTGAAAACACAAAATGGAGACGTATATTGTACTATGTTGCAAATATTGTTTGAATGCTGTATCCAATAAAATATATGAAGAAAAAAAAAGTCTCATCATATGCAAACTCCAAACAGATTCACTGTAATCACAAGTTGACAAGAATCCTGGGATCAAAATCTGCTTTGAAACAAAATAAGACACGTTCACATGTGTTGTTTATTTTATAGGTCCTCTTATAACAGTTTTTTTTAACTGTAATACTGTACAGAGATGAAAAAACTACGGGACATCTGCGAGTTCCATGAAATCAACTTTAGATAATTGACCTTTTCAAATCTATAAAACAATGTAACAACGTTGTCTATACCAGCTCATCCATGCATGAGTATGTCTAATGGTTACTATTATTCTATAAATGGACAGAGTAATTGTGATGTATTATAAACACTGCCTGTGACAGACAGCTTAGCATATAGCAGAACCTTTTAACAACTTGCTCGACATAAAACACGTATCCCAGCATTCCTTGCATTCAGGTATTATGGCACAACTAAGTTGCCAAAATATAAAACTCAAATGTTCAATACATCACATCACCTCCCCTTTTAAAATAAAGGTACTATACTGATGCCATAATACATAACTGAAAAAACACACTCTCAGAGACAAATCGATCAATTCTTTAAATGCAAAGAGTGTGTGTGTGTGTGTGTGTGTGTGTGTGTGTGTGTGTGTGTGTGTGTGCGTGTGTGCGTGCGTGCGTGCGTGCGTGCGTGTGTCTGTGTGTGTACAAACAGTACAAACATTGGCTTACAACTTCATGATTAAGTTTTACTGGAGAAACAGACAGATAGTTTTATTTTATTTATGAAGTTATTTGTCTGATTTACTTAGGGTTCAGACATGGTTCATATTTTCACCCTGTCTGTGACTCGTCTTGACTGACATCAATTTCATTTTCAATTTCAGTTTTTAAACTCAACTTCTTTGTCCACGGAATCCTTCTGCTCTGTTTTGGGTAGCATTAGCCAATCAAGGGCATGATATCTCAGTCTAGCACCCCCCGAAGCAGGAGCAGATGAAGCCATGATGGGAGGGGGGACGTAGTCCCGGCTGAGGACGCTCGGATGGGCTCGGAAATCCACTCGGGACCGCACAGGTGGGAGGAGACAGTGGACTGGTGCTGCAGAGAAGCTGGAATAGGGATAAAACAGGAAGCCTCCAAAGTGTGAGAGGCTCACCAGCTCCTGTTACCATGGAAACAGTACATACAACAGAATATCAATTGGTCTGCAATGGATAAAAGGGACAAGTTGCCCTTTACTTCATGCTACTTTCTTCAAATACTCTAATCTTGAAAAATCTTGTACTCTTCCACATTAATTTAACAGCTCTTGTAACTTTGCAAATTAAAATAATACATAAAGAGCGATGAGTTTATAAAACACTTTACAGTGAGTTAAAGTTATAACATGAAGTTGTAACATGAAAATGCACATCAAAGGATAGTTTCATAGTTTGTAGTCAGGTGCTGTATGAAGATTGAAACAGGTTTCCCGTGCTGTAATCATTCCTCCAGCTCATACTGGACTACAGTCCTTCAGATGCTCCTCCAATGGAACTAACAGCTCAAATCAACAGTCCTTGTTCTGTGTCGAAATGTTTAGCAAAGTTAATATGAGGCTTCAGCGGACTGAGTTACATAAATCAAGTGAGGATCTTAAAGTACACTTAAAGTCAAATATCTTCCTGGAGTAACTATCCTTCTACGGCAGCTCAGCAAGGAAACAGGGAGAGCGTTACTGTGGAAACAGGGAGAGTGTTACTGTGGAAACTTGTCTTCGTCTGACTGCCTCACACTCACTTCAAGTAAACGTTGGTATGGAAAGCATGAGTACTTTACTTTTAATTCTCCTTCACTACATCTCAGATGTTTAACAATGCTAATTAAGATAATGCATATGAAATGGTTAATGGTCGACTGGCTACAACATCAGAATGCTGCTTACACATTATTATGCACTAATAATAACCCTGTATTATGACATGTAACAACCCTACTAAAGTGTTAAGTACATTTTACTGCTACCTCTTCTGTACGTAAGATTTTGAATGAAGCATAATTTTATTAATAAATAATTAATATATATTATATCGGGGTATAAAGTGATATGGCTACTTTTACTTATGATCTAAATTCTTCTTCCACCACTAGTTCCAGTAATTCTTCCGTGTAATAATGACATTAAAAATGATGTGTGTTTTAAAAAGGGTTTGACTGGTTTGTGGGCCGTCTGTGTACCTGCAACGGGATCCCTGGAGGTCCTGGAGTCCTGCCCGCTGCTGCCAGGCTCGGTCCACTTCCTGTTCCCGTGGTGGCCCCCCTGGTCCAGGTGTTAACCTGAGCCGAGCGGAGAAGACTGCTGGGGATACTGGGATCCCACAGATTTGGGTTACGGTCCGGTGGATAGACTGATCCTCTGCACAGCCGGCCCGGTGGCTGTGTCTCTGAGTGTTGAGGCCGGCAGCAGCCTGCTCCATCAGGGGAACTTGTGAGGACAGGGCTTAGTCTGGGGCCCGGATCTCTCGCTGTCCTCTCTGCTAGGGAAACCTTCGGCTCAATTCTCCTTCCGCACAACTCTTGCCAAGGATCGTCCTCAACATTTTCAGCATTGTCACTGTCGCTTCCATGAACATCTTGGATAGATAAGATAGATGGGACTGTTAGTTTTGGATTCATGTTTGTAGAATTTGCATTATGCAGGTTTTCCTTACCTGAAGATTTGGAATTGTCTGAATATTGTGCAGATGATTCTTTTACAGGTTCAGATTTCATGTCAGTCAGCCGCATCTCTTTAGACTTTTGTGATGAATGTTGTAGTTTCCTTATGAGACAAAAGAAAAGGAAAATAATTGACTGATAATAACTTGTTGAAGTAAAAACAATAATGATACAATGTTAATGGCTGATGATTCAAATCATGATTCTAGAATCCTTCTGCAAGACAGCAATGGATTAGAAGTGGATCATTTCTACTGTAAATGCATCTTCATCATCTTCAAGAAGTTTGTCTGTTCAGAGACCAGTGTGCTGCCTGTCCCGGCGGGGACACTGACTCTCTCTCTGGGTCCCGTCTGAGGGCATTCTGCTGAACCCACTCATGCTCCAATCAGCTGCTCCGGCGAGTTTACAGTGTGGACTAACCTGGTTGAACTCTATAACTTTGGATATAGCTTAAAAAAAATAGTCTAAAAGTTAAAGTTTTTTAGATTTCTGTTAACAAAATGATTTCTGTAATTTGGTAATATTTAATTTGATTCCATTTTATTTATAGATAAATACGTATATATATATATATATATATATATATATATATATATATATATATATATATATATATATATATATTATATTTTACTGAAAAGATGAAATATGACAAATCTAAACAATTCTCTATGGATTTTAGAGACTATAATAATATTTAATACTAAGAGTATTTCCTGCTACTTCCTCCTTGTACTCCACTACATTTTAGAAGGAAATGTTCTTTTTTTACTCGGCTTCATTTATCTGCCAGCTAGAGAAACTTTACAGATCAAGTTTTTAAACACAAACATATTCTCTCTGCTAATATACTATCATAACACACAATAACAATAACAATACTAACACACTTTTCTGCATAATGTGTACTTTCACTCTGTGAATGATATTGCATGATAATACTTGTGTACTTGTACTTCAATAAAATTGAAGGGGCAGAACATGGACATGTAACAACTCTTTGACATTGTTCTGCTGCTAATCTGTAGCTCAGAGCACACGCAGGACAATAATTAGGAAAAAACATGAAGCTAATATGGCTGGGTATATTTGTGAAATGAAAAGAATGACTTGCCTCTTTTCTCTTCTTCCATTGCCCGTGTTTCTGAATCCCTTCGCGAAAGGATTGTTGTCTATTTTCAGCTGCGTTATCTGAAAGAAAATAGGTAGAGACATATCTTTATCGCAGTGGGTTATACTTATTATGAGTTATTAGTATTTATCAGTGGATTATGATTATATACCTAAACTTGAAGTAAATGATGTGAATTATTTTTAAGAAAGGTCAGGGGTTAATGACTACCTCGTGGTTTTGGTAGGCTGTGACTGCGATGAACTGCGTCTCCCAGAATGCATAGGTTCTGAAGGTGCTGTAGGGGAGGCTCAGCACGTCGCTGGCCTGCACGATGTGGAACCGGGGCTGGTATCGGTGCATCGAGTTCAGAATGGTCTGGACACACACACACGTACGCACAAACACACACAGACACACACACACACACAAACACACGCACACACACACACACACACACACACACACACACACACACACACACACTCAGGTAAACAATATACAGTTTTATACGATCGCTATGACAATTTTTTCAATTCTTTTAACAGCTTTTCTAAACTCTTAACACACCAACACACACACAATAGTATATTGTATTGACCATAATTGTGTTTTACATTGCAGTTTCTCTTGAAGCCTCTCTACATTTTTGTTTTGTTGGGTTTAGTAAATGCATTCATTTTGTTTCTTTTGCTGCAGAAATTAAATACCGAAAATGAATGACCCATCTCAGAGTAGCTTTATAGAATGTACGGTCTATGAAAAACAGAAGACTTCCTCTCACTCGTGCAGGCATTTTCCTCCTTTCTTCGTGTTCATCTTCATTGTTCTAATAGGACCTCTTTTATGTTCTACAATATGGTCATGCGATTGAAAGAACCTCAACACCTGAGTGTGTTTCCTAGATATCAATCAGCTGTGATCGATCTATTTGCATAACTTCAATCAGCTGTTTCTCAGTAGCAGTGGAACAAAATCCATCGATATATTTGTGTTTCAGTTTACAATATGATCAGCTGTTCACTTTGACATTAGCCTATAAGTTAGGTTTAGAACATGATGTTATCTGTTCTGACACACAGAGTGAAAGCATTTGTAAATTGGTCAGTAAAGATCCATTGTTTTGGTCTTGGTGGAGCTTGTGTGTAAAAGAAGTTCAAGCATTTTAAATTTGTGTTAACTGTATGCATTTTGTGTCAAAGCAACAAGAAATGTGTTAATTGTATAGCCTTCATAGACAGATGTGCTAACTGTGTTAAGAGTTTAGGAAAGTTGTACAAGTTTTGAAAAAATTGTCATAGCAATCGTAATAAAAACTGTAACAAAACCTAATTTATCTTGTTTTATCGTTTTAAAAAGGAATTATACAGATATGAGCGAGAAGTGTAATATATCAACATAATATTAAATTCTAAAGGACGACGTCATGCATCACAGCAAATATCTATTTACATCTTAGAAATCAGCACAGAGGCCTTTAACACATTCTCTGATAGCATTATTATTATTATTATTATTATTATTATATAAAATATAGCACGTTATTATTATTATTATTATTATTATTATTATTATTATTATTATTATTATTATTATTATTATTATTATTATTATTATTGTAGGCGGAACTTCGTTACAGTTTCAGAACCCAAATCCAAACTTACGAATCCATGCTTGTCGGAGATGTTGTTGGTCAGCTTGAGTTTGTGGAAGTTGACCACTCTGGACATCCAGTGCTCGCCCGGGGCCGGGCTGTCCGGGTGGATGTACATGCGTCTGGGCATCTCCGGGTCCGCCTTCCCCACCACCATCCAGCGGGAGTTGTGGAACTTATATCTGCAGTCATCAGCCGTCACGATGTCCATCAGGAAAATATACTTGGCTTCTGTGTCCATCCCGGTGCAGCGGGCCCTGAGCGGCGGGAACATGCGCCTGCAGGAGAAGACAGACACAAGATTGATTAAAGCCCCGTCCAACTCTCTAACTGTTCATCCATGCGCAATAATTGCACTTTAACTGTACCTCCCAGATTTTGTAATGACCATTTCAGTGCCGCATTTGTGGAACTGTGTCCAAAGGTCGCTGGCTTCCAGATAAACTTTGGGCTCTCTCTCCTCTGTCGTTTCCTCTTTCTGCAGAGTGTCAAGAGGCCTGTACAGAACCGGAGACTGCTCCGGGCACGCCGTGTGGCTCACAGGGGCCGCGCTGGCATCAGAACCAGGAACGGATGAGGCCAAGATAGTCCCGAGACAGGCTGCATCTCCGCCTCGCGCTGGAAAGGCGCGTGGCTCCGAGAAGCTGCGCATGGTCTCCGAAGGGAAGGGGAAACTTTTACGCACGACTTGTCGGGCTACACTTTTACGCACCGCTGACACCTGCAGGATATCTGCAGGTTTTTAAAGTCTCTGAGAAGCATTAAAGGTAGCTGCGTTAATAATGTTCCTGCTGGTTGACCAGTGCGGTCTGAAGCCTCCCAGCCCGAGTCCGAACTGATTTACTCCTTGACACGTTGGGACTGGAGTATGACCGGCAACAGTGGGTGGAGTTTCTCACTTTATGTGCAGAAAAATGCTGCTTCACGTTTCTTCACTGGCTGATAAAGCTGTCTGTGACCATTTCTTTATTTATTATTACTTTATCAGACACAAAAATGAGCATCTCTAACTTTATTCTTCTGAGTTCAAAACACAATGGACTCTGATGTGTGTGATGAACAACATCAACCCAACGTTGTGGTGCTGACTCTGACGTTCAGTCCCCTACACATCCCTGTGACCTGTGGTAGGGTGGTCTCCACTGATGCTGCGCTGCAGTCTGCAGGAGTTCGGCCTCTGCCAGCGACTGTCCTGGCTGGATTAGGCTCTGGCTTTGGTTGCAGACTTTACACTGCTCAATGGTCCGTGACAGAGAAGGAACGTGAGTAAGGGCGCCAGCTTCATACGTGCCACCCGTGATCTACAGTATGTCATCAAGACACAAGGTGCTGCTTAATATGAAGTCACCTAAAACAATAGTGTTAAAAATGTTTCAATATTACAAACCCATCAGGATCAATGAAAGTTTGTCAAACTAAATGTTTTGCCTTGGTCACTGGCTTCACTTCACTCATCTCCATCTAATGATAGAGGCTCCAAGATGGGACTGAAGGCTCCGACAGAAATCTAAATATGTACTCATTACAATTATAACATAGTTTGCATGTTATGCTGCATTACAGATGTAAATTAGCATTCTTACTAACTTGGCATGTTTAGATCTTGTATTCTGTCACGATCAGATCAAGCTTCATCTTTTTACAAAAAATGTTTACAATGCCCTACACACACACACACACACACACACACACAACCACATAAACACTTGACCTTGATGCTAAATTTCTGCCTCCTTGGCCTCCAACCTGTGGTTGGTGCTTGTTATGTTAGAGACAGCAATACATCAATATTAATAAACTAAATCTTGAATTACTTTCAGGTGTTTCTTTGATTTTTTACATCTAATGTTTCTTACTTCCTCACTTTCTACAATATCCGGATACGTCACCCTTACAGTTTTTTCAATTTCTGACACACAAAAATGCCATGCATAGCACAATTATTTAAAGTGACACACAGAGAGCAAAACCCCTTCTCAAGTCTCCAAAAGTCTAAACACATTTTCTGTTTAACACACAAATTCACTTTTTAAATGCACTGAACACGGTTCCCTGCATAAGACACAACAATCTGACAGCAAGTCACATGTTTGCCATTTCAAATCACTGCCATTCAAAATGACACTACATGAGCTGATTGGCCAATATATGTACCACCTGGCCAAACACCTCATTGGTTCATTGTTACCACTTAAATCAGGAAGTAACCACTATGATGCCTCTTTTTTTTCTATATATTTATTTCTATACATTTTTTTCTGCAGTTTTCTTTTTCAGTTTACTGTTTTTTTGTGAGCATATTTTTGTTCAATCCAATGTAAATATATCTGCTGTGCATATGTTACACTGACTTGTTTGGTGAAAAATAAAAAAAATAAATGTTTCAACAGCATGTGTGTGTGTGTGTGTGTGTGTGTGTGTGTGTATGTGTGTATGTGTGTAGAGGAAGATGGCGGTTACAGAAGCAGGCTGTGTGGTAGTCAGGGCTGGGGAGTAACGGAATACATGGAACAGCGTTACATAATTAGGATACTGTATTCTGTTAAAGTTACAGAAATAACATAATCAGAATACAGAATCATTTAGTAATGATATACTACCATGCAGCACATGTGCACACATTAAAACACTTTACAACACCACGCCGGTGGAAACAATCCATTATCATGGCCTAAGAAAATGACATCATCACAGTACAGCACAAGTATGGTGCACGAAGGTATGTCCATATTTAGTATCCAAGTAATTTAAAAATAACAGAAAGTTGTCAAGTCACGTTACTTTTGGGATACTTGGATTAGGTTGCTGACTACATTTTTACAGGCAACAATTTTGTAGGCAACCACAACTCCACGAGTCAACTCAAGTGACTGAGAGAGCAGAGAGACAGTCCAAGATAACAGGTTATAGGAACTTCCCGACCTGCAGACTCAGAGCCGGAAACACTGCAAGCTCGCAAACCACGGGATTCACTCGATAACTCACGAGTCCTCGATGGCTCATAAGTTGTCGATGACTCGTGAGTTCTCGCGGGAGTCAGTCAATCCCGCAAATCAGCCGGCTATATGAGTGGATCAGCAGTCGTCTGTCCTCGAGCTCAGGATAAAGCAAATCCACAACAAAAGCCATTCTTTCACTTCTGAAATAACATACAATGTTCTGTACGTAGCCTAGCTAGGCCTACTGCAGGTTTGGTGTATAAATGTAGTATGTTAAAATGCAATTAGGTCGAGCAGACAGTCCGAAATATTGCAAGCTCGCCTCGGCTCGCCTATAGATGTAGCATTCAATACTGACTCAAGTGACTCACACAACCTGGATCAGTTTAGTGAGTGACTCAGAATAACCCGAATCCTTAAAAGGAATCGAGTTTGCCAGGCCTAGATTGCATTAAACTGAAAAGCCAGGAGTAATTGGGATTATTTGACATAGATGACAGGTTGTAGATGTTTGTGATGCTTTTTTAAATAAGAAAATTGACTAAATCATAGGATGACTTGCGATTAAAGTCCGGTGTTGATGTCTGTTAACTTATTTATAGCTTGTTACAACTTCTAAGTCGACCATGACTTTGATGAAACAATGGTAGGGGGTAACAGCAGTTTTTCTAAAAGTCTCACACTGAGGCTTGTATTTCAGCAAGGACTTTGCTGTGAAATCAGGAAATAGCTCACACTGAAGCTTTTGTTATAGCTTCCCGAAGGCTCGCTGATCGGATGCCTAAGTAAGCACACGTCTTCTTCAGGAGGTCATTCAAGATATGCAGTGGGTGGCAGAGCTGTGGATGACCCAATCTCTTTCTGGCAGAGAAGCAGGGGAAAACCCTGCTTGTCCGTCAGCCAACTTCAAAGAGTCTGTAATCTGAAACAGGCCCGAGAATGATGGCAAACAAGACGCCTGGCTGTTATGTGTGGGTTTGGCCCTCAAGCTGTGTGTGAAACCTGTCACTGAGGATAAAGCCGCAGATCTCCACTGGGTCAGTGCCCAGCAACACACTCTCCCCAGCAGAGCCTGCACATTACTGGATGCTCCGTTTGGGTGTGGGGGTATGGTCCATGAGGCTGCTTAGTTAAAAGCTTGCTCGCTTCACCTAAAAGAGTACTCCATCTATTTAGCATTACACTCCATTGTCAGACTCACGATTGGCAGAAAAAAGTGTTTAGAATGAATGCAGCAGTGCCAGAGATACCATCTTTTTTATTCCACAGATTATTATTTATTGTCAAAACCTGGTGCCTACATTACCCACAATGCATCTCAATCACCAACAGTTCGAGCCTCAAAAATTTGGGTGTGTAATGCTAGTAGCAGCTAATGAATACAGAGCCCCGGAAGGGTCACGGCGAGATTTTTTCAGGGGACTACTTTTGTGTTACCTCGCAATACTTTTCATCTTCCATTCCCAAGACATGGGTCTATTCCCACTCAGCTGCCCAGCGCAACGCCACAATATGGATCAGCTCGCTGAATTTTACTTTGAGCTGGGAATGCTGATATGGCCTACTACTCAATGGGCACATTCATATCTGTTCTATAATCAATACCTATTTCTTAAATGAATGAAAAGATAAAGTGCGTGTGTCGCATGTGGCGATGAACCAACACTGATCGAATTATCAGAGAATCTGTAGCTCCCCTCGGAGCAAGCTCATGTTTTAGCTTGTGTCCATTTTATTTCTATGGTTGTATCAAATTAGACAAATAACTAATATGTTCTTTATCAGACAGTAAACAAACACATAGCCTACAGATAACCTATTTAGATACCACCTAAATTAGAAACCGCATAAAATGCCGCAATAGACCCAAAATGTTATGTTATAATGCTATGACTATAAATTTAAAACAAAATATCCTAATACTTTTTATATTAATTTTTATAATATTTTAAGACACCACTTTATCTAATTTGACATCAAATACAATGCTATTAGATCCAAAATGTGTGACAGTAGATGACATGCTACCAAATTGTAGACACCACTTTTACCAACCTGGACATAAATTTTATTAGACAGCAGGCTGTTATTATAAGAATGTAATCTCATATCAGGCATAGCCTTCAGTCAGACAAAACCCTGAGAGCTCAGAAGACAATACATCTATTTGGCCTTTATTTAAGTTTCACTTTCTGTCATTTGTGGCTGATTAGAAGAAAACTGCTGTAAACTAAGTCAAACCACATCAGGTCACATCTGGTCGCTACTTCACACGTCCCTTACAGCCCATATAGATATAAAGAAATAGGCTATTGATCATAGCCTATATATGAGATATGAATGTGAGCAGTATATCATCATAATGCATCATTTCAAAGTAAAATTCAACGAGATGATTCATTGCGCTGGGCAGCTGAGTGGAAATAGACACATGGCTCAGAAGGAATGGAAGAAGAAAAGGTTTGCGAGAGAAGGTAACGCAAAAGTAGTCTCCTGAAAAAATCTCACCGTGACCCTTCCTGAGCTCCGTAAATCTACAGAGATCTGCTAAGCTCACTTATTTCAACCTTTCAAAGTTAGAACAGAAAAAATACATTGCACATCTATAATGTGTGTGGAGGGGGACGAGTGGGTTAAACTTTTATCTAAGCAAGTTAGACAGTGTGCAGGAGTTTCTTTGCAACCTTTCAAACTTGCAGTTTTCAGCCCTAATAGACACTGACCCAAGTGACACACACACCTTCTATCTCTGACCATCCCACACAATCTTCTCATGAAGGGGGATTAATAGTTCTGCATTAATAGGTTCCTGTGTACGTAGCCACAAAGCCTACACACATAGCCATTGTAGCTACGCCATAGCTAACTTTCTCAAAAACCTAACTACACATCGGCGCTACAACCTCTACAGAGATACTCCATGGAGAACTGTGAGATCTTCTGACTTTTGCTCTAGCACCACCACAAGGCTAATGTTTGTGGTTAAGACTGAAATATCTCATCAACTATTTGATGAATTTTACAACAGATATTCAAGTTCCAGAGAGGATGAATTCTAAGGACTTGACCCAAATGTTTACTTATGCTGTGAATATCTCAACATCTACATGCATTAGTACATTTGGTGCAGATATCCATGGTACTGAGACAATGCATCCTGCTGACTGTAGTGATCCTCTGACCTTTCGGCTAGCACCACTCTAACATTATAGTTTTTGTTCTTTATTGAAATATCTTGACAAAGTATGTGGTGGATTGATGTAGTCATTCCTTTACGGTCTGCAGGATGAATTGTAATAACTTTGATCTCCTGACTTTTCACTTAGCACCATCATCTCGTCCAATACTTTGGTGTTTGACCACCCACCTGCAGATTCCATGACTTTGTGTTTAATGCTAATTATCAAATGCTTGCATGCTAAGACTAGCACACTAGCGGTGAGCATGGTGAATATTATGCCTGCTAAACCTCAGCAGGGGAGCATTGTGACTGTGAGCTTGTTGATGTGAGTGTTTAGCTCTGGTTCCATGGCTGCAGACTCTAGACCTGGTTAAGTTAGCAGCTGGTTTCCTGCTCAGTGTCATGACTGAATCGTCTCTATTTTATGTACACTGAATGATAAACTTGTGTTTTGTTTTTTGATCATAGAGCATTTGGGAATAATGCTCTTTATCTATATGAGTCCCCTGCCTTGAGAATACGTCAAAGCCCAAATCCTGTTGTGAGATCACGAGAATATTAAAAGAACAAAAGGCTACCAAGACAAAATGGTCATTAGAAGATGAGAGTAAAGAGAAAAAGAAATTGAGAACACTCAAAAAGCCTAACTTTAGCAAATGTTTCAGTGCATCAGTCCGAGTTGCTGTGTCATGGTGTGCTAATTTCCCCCTTTTGATACCATTAATGCTTTTTAGTCAGTGCAGCCAAAACAAGTTTAGCCACCCTCAAGCATCATTTGTTCACAATCTCTTTGGCAATAATATTAATTTGCAATGTACCACATCTGTGATCCAGTCTCCATGTCATTGTCCTGCAGACTGGAAATCTCCTCCACTAGAAGGCTACCAAGCAGCTCTTTCTACGCTGCCTCCCTAACACCTCTCCTGTTTGGACAGAGGAACGTTGATGAATGGCCTGGTGGTAACAGGTTAGTGCGAGTGAACATAGTTGGACTTTGGAGGTGGGAGGAATGTAGTTTAACAGCAGAGCAGAGGTGTTAAAGGAGGCACACGCACGCACGCACGCGTGCACGCATGCACTGTGTTCTGTTATGTATTATTGCCTTCATGTCCTATTCAGTCTAACAAGATGATGGAGACGTCCTCCTAGATTGTAGAAATACTGTATTTACATTTTATTCAGAACTACAGAAATAGTTCTTCCCGTAATATAGTATTCATTGGAATTGTATTCAAATATTTCAGGGGGGCTTCAAGGTGATGCTAAGCATTCCTCACACTTCCCATGGAACACAACATATTTGATTGTAGGCCCGGAGATGAACAACAGTACCCATCAGCGCTGTAGCAGTGTGTCGTATGTGTGAAGAATCACATGTTGAAATAACAAGAGCCATTTTTATGTCCAGAGCTATTACATTTAACAGCGGGGGCTCCATGTGAAGAACTGTGTGTTCCAAACAGGTGTGCATTATGTTTGTTGTGTAAATAAAAAATATTTTTTTTGCTTTTGCCTTGTTATGCAGAGAGAGTATGCTGTCTTTGAAGAGTGGCACTGTTGACTATCGGGTTCCATTTTGCTTGGTAATCATAGTTTTTCTTTGAGTGTATTTAGTGATGCAGAAGCATGTAAAAGTCTGAGCTCAAGGCAAACAAGCCAAAATCTAACAAATTAATTATATTTTTAGAAAGCATATACAGTATGTATGATTGATGATCCGGTCAATTAATTGAAAACAAAGGTTTATGCAAAGAAAAAAGGAAACAATCAAGTTTTTCCAGCAGCAACCCGGTGATAAATCATCTACATAGGAAGGTGAGGGATGAAGGTATGAGAGAGAGCTGAGGGAGGAGGAGGAGAACATTAGACCTATTAGCTTATTGAGAGGGGGAAGATGGATGGACAGCAGGACGTTAAAGACAGCTGTTTAAACAGCTTCTCCACTGATCAGCTCGCCATCATTACTTCATGTCCCCTTCCAATGGAAAACAATCCTTAACATTCCTATTTAAAACACTTTCACTGCAAAATAAAATGTCCATCATTTAATAAACATGACTGACATAATTGATCATACATGTAAGCTGCAATATTTTATTCAATATATTTTATATGAACCATTGACTATGTGTAATGTGTATTTGGAATTCTCTCGGTGTCTGTCAGCTCGTTGTTCTGGTTTGGACTGCTTTGGTTCAGTCTCATAGCTCAGATCTGTCCTTCCTCAGGTTTCTCTCTCTTTATGTTTAAGTTTTTTGGTTTGTTTCATTGTGGACTTCCTTTTTCAAATCAAAGATGTCATGTTATAATCAGCCAGGGTGATGCAAGTTGTACACGTGAAGCCCTGTTGCAGCACATTATAACTATAATGACAGGAATGAGAGTTTGTTGGACCCTTCCATTGGTCATTGTGAAGCTAAACATCACTGTTTCCCCTGAGATCAACACTTTAAGTGGTGGTGATAAATATTCTGGACAGTACGTCTAGGCTCTATGCGGAATGATAGCAGGCTGCACCCAAGACAATAATGTCATACAAATAATGTAATATGACTACATTATAATGATAAATATTTTCTGTGATTGTCACCGCTCAGCACTTCATCTCCCATGACAAGTCAATCTCCTGTCTTTTCTTTTAGTGTGTATAGTTCAATGCCCTGAACTGAGCCCCAGTGCACTTTCAGGATAATTTACAGAAGCTGGCAGACCATCACTAATTTTCTGGAGTAGCTTTTCACTGCATTAGGAAGTCAATCTTTTTAAGAAGTGTTGAAGTGTACAGATTTGCTCAAACCCAGACAGCTTCCTGCTCGCCATCTGACACCTGGGGGCCAGCTGAGTTAAAAAGTGGCTCCATCCATTTTTCACAATATCTATGCAAACAGTATAAAATGACTGGAATGTTTAATTAACATTATTTGTGTTCATCATAATGCCATGATGAATCCAACTATCATATAAAAAATAACCCTCTGCCTTGATTTGAAATATTGACATGTGTCTGGGTAACACATCCTGAAGTGATAATAGTGTTTCAATTAAGAAGATGTGTTTTCCTTGTTGTCAGCACAAAGAGCCCATTAAAGAGCCTCTGAAAGGAGCTGCGGCTCTATTTCACTCCGCTGACTGCTCTGACAATACTCCTTCTCGCCTGTTGATCTGAATAGTGTGAATATTTATGTCCAGAGGTGTTTGCCTCTCCTTAATGTCTGCACTCTTTAAACAGACAAAGAGGACAGGTCCTCGTATATTAACAGAGGCCTGTCCTGCCAGAAGAAGCATTACAGCCTCCTCATTATGGAATGATTGACTGCTTCTCACACTGCTCAGCAGGCTGGCTGCTGCATCAGTGTAAACTCATCCACTCACTGAGCATTTACCAAAGAAGCTGCTGTATGAATAATGCTCACATCCAGGTGATGCTTTCACAACGAACCATCCACACAGCCTACGGTAGCTTTTTCTTCTGTAAAAAGCTCTTTCCATTATAATACAAAGTAACTTTTGCTGAACAGCAACAACTGTGGCCACAAGAGACAATTACAGCATAATGGTTAATGTATAGCGTAATCATAGCACAAGAGGAGAAGTCAAAACAAGGTATGATATACTGTATATATATAGAAAAAGTATAGAAAATTAGCCTGAAACCATAAAAGAAGGAGGACATGCGCCTTTCTTCACATCCTTTACATCAGTAGTAATGCCAGAATAAATAATTATTTGTAAAATGCATCTTACTTTATGTATAGCTTCTATAGTTTTCAAAGTAACTAGTAACTGTGTCAGCTAAATATAGTAGAGACAATAATAAAATATGTCACTGAACTATAGTGGACTAAAAATCTCTCAAAATATAAGTCAGCATTAAACGCATATCTGGGGTCTTTAGAGACCCAGGACCAATAAATTGCTTTTGCATCACCTCATATGTTTTGTGCTAGCTCGCTACAGCTAGCTGCGCTGCCTGGCGGTGGCTGTGCAGCGGGGGCTAAAGCTTCTACATGTCCAACAGGTTTTCACTCCCATCTCGTAAAATACGGACGCTTGGTTAGGTGCCTTTGTCGTTGTTATTGACGCTAAAAGTCTCCTTTAGCGTCATATAATGCGCTTTAACTAAACGCGCTTGGTCGGGACTATTGGCGTCCCTTTTGATGTAGTGATGTATGTTAAGGAAAAGGTTAAAAAAGAAAGTGACTTTAGGAAACATGACAAGCAGGACACGAACCCCAGTCTCCTGGGTGAAAGTCCTGTGTTTGACCCATCCTCCACCCCGACCAATGTCCCTACATGAAATTTCAGCCTTACATACTACTCGCTAAACCCTGTGTACCTGCCTGCTGGTTCTACAAACACACTGAAGGACGCCTTTTTCGTCGCTTCAGACGCTGACAGCCACTGTCCAAACGTCTGTATTTTACGAGTTCGGAGTGAGAACGGGTTGACATGACATGTGTGTAACCAATATACACAATATATGATTAGCTTCACCTCAGTGCTCAGCAAGCACCAACATATGTTAAGATATATGGAAGTTTGTGATACAACAATTAAAAACTAATGGGTCCCAACCAGTGTTAACAGGATAACAGCTTTGGAGAGTCCCATTCCTCTTCTTTTAGAAGAAGCTAACTGCCTTCCCCAACCCTGAGTCCCTACGCCAAGCTAGCACACCAACTGACACCAGACTGAACCTCTGATATCAGCCATCCAGCTAACTCGCACACAGCAAACAAGCTAACCCTCAACACGTTTTCATGTAATTATTGCTGAATCTCAAATTGTAATCCCTTACACTAGCCTTGGGCATCATAACTGTAATGAGTGGAGCTAACACATAATGTATAATATTATATCCTAATACAGCTCAGCCAAACTCGATGTATGTGCTGAAAACTTACTGCGAGGGAAGGCAAAGGTATCTCAGGAAAACCAACATACCAACATGACCTTTAAGACAAATCAAGACCAGGTAATAAAGGAGGACTCTGGGGCAGTTCCTGATTTGCCTGTTTGGTTATCCATCCTTTCTTTTATCATGACAAATAGATGAGCATAAATAATAGATGCTGTTTTATCTGCTCAGTGAACTACAGTATATTGTATGTGTTGGCATGTGTTGTAAAGTGATTGAGCACTATATAAATACAGTCCATTTACCATTTATATTGACCCTCTATTTCCAAACCTGTACAACACACATAGGCTACATTGCTGATAACATATAGAGCATGTGGTCGTGTAAAAGTGATGCCTTCCCTTCCCCTGGGAAACATTTACACCCAATTGTTTGCACTAGAACAGGTGTGGACGGCTTTAATAAAGATGAGCACGGAATCTGGCTGGGACCAATGGATATTAAAATATCTCATGACCTTGCAAACAGGGATTACAGTGCAAGTCTGCCACAGCAGGAGGCGACTGCACGCAACATGCCCTGCGATCCTCTCCACTCAATAAGCTGAGGCAGAATTTATGGCCCTGCAGACAGCCCGTGCTGTATGTGTTGGTCTCCGCTATGGATTACGGGATACACAAATGGTGATGCGTGGGTGTCAGGAGAGGTGCTAGACGCTGATGTTTCAGGTTTCAAGGTTCAGCTGGAATTCTGCAGCCTTCTCAATGTAAATGAATCATATCTACCCAAGGGACATATATACAGGAAATACTCAGGGCCCCAAGTCACCGCTGGATCATAAACACCTTTATGTTTGCTCTCTTATTCCCACTCTGTCTCTTTGTCTGCCTCTGAGGAGCAATAGCATCACTCTCAAGTTGACTGCATTACTGTAATTTCTCCCAAGATCCTGACTCAAGCCTGTCGTCCACCATTACATGTCAATACTTGGCTCTGTCCATTAATCGAACCAAGGAGCATTTATTTACGAGGCACAACAAGGCTGGGTAAGCGAGGAAGCAGACTCTGCAAAGAGCTTAGTCAAATATAATTCACTGTTGATCCAGACGCCATCGGTAAATGTTGAAATGCAGGGTTTGCCTTTCTGATTATCTTCCTGTCAAAATGCTGCTGCTATCTCCTGTTTATTCATAACTCTCTCACCCTGCATAGTAGCTAACGTTCTGTAATCCATTGACTGTAAACTGCTGAGATCAGCATTTATTTGAAAAGAAATTACTACATGCAATGTGAAAGAGGTCACTTATATTAACAGACCTGCAGAGAATTCTGCAGTGTCCCTCAGCTCTATCTTTTTAGGGTCTTTCAGCTCATTGCTTTGGTTTTTATAGACCGAATCCCCCTGACACAAAATAACTTCCTGTAGACACATGGCAGTTAATCTGAAATGTGGAGATATGTGAAATCAGCAAACTTGTTTATTCCTGTCATTTTCAGCCATAACTGTAACATTTAAAGGTAAATAGTTAAACACGGAGGTTTCTGCTGTGCTTATTTCCTGTCCTGTGTAGCTTTGCTAGCATCTCTTGAACCAAATCTGGCGTTAGGAACAGCAACATGTCACCGCCGGTCGGACTGACTGCTAGTTTGGGTGGAGTCATTTTCTTTAGTCTGTGGCCCAACAGGTAAAATAGCTCTCTGAGCTAACGTTAGTCAAAGTGTTGACATATGAAAGCATCAAACATACATTTCAATGCCGTTAAATTGTACGTACAGGACGCAAGAGTTTTCTATCCAGAAGTTATTGTCAACAGACATTGTGACTGATTCTAAAGCCCACACATTCCCTGTATCATCAAGCTCCTCTCCAGCAAAGTGTTGAGAAACCAGTACTACCTGCAGCAACTAGCAATGTTGGGAATGAGCTACTAGCTTGACTACATTTTCCAGAAGATGCTCGGTAGCATTCCTATTTACAAAATCATGTACAGTATCCAGTAGCAAGCAATGCTTTCCACTAAGTAGAAGGGCAGTGTGACCAAACTCTAAAGGACAAAAGATAAAATAAACTCTGAATTGATTCAGCCAGCAGCAAATTTCTTTATTCTTCTTCATTAGAATATTCTGAAATGTTGTAGAAAATGTATTCAAGCTTGTGAACCTTATTGTTTGCACCAAAGACTGCATCACATCCTCCAAATGTTTTTTTCTGTAATGTGATGCCTGAACGTAACCATTCGTGTCCTCCATAAACAGTCGCAGTGGGAACTGAGCAACTTTAAAACCTCAAAAGTTTCCTTACATTATGTCCTTACCACTGTGACCGTTAAATGCTGCTTAGAGATATATTTATTTAATTATTATGGTGATGGTGGTTTCTAATGATTTCTTAAGAAACCAAATCTGAAGGCCAGCCCATAGGAAAAATAATAGCAGTTGTGCGATTCTTTTTAAGTTAGCTAGAGATATTCAGACTGCAAAAAGAAGTTAATCGATTGTACCTTGAAAATAAAAACAGCAAGTATTTTCAGTAGTACTGCATAATGGGTAACATTTGAGTGGCCGAACCTGCTATGACTTCTCAGATAGATAGAAAGCTAATTAAGCAAACATGTAAGTCATACAAGAGGACATGGAAATCAACATACAGGTTAGCATCACTACAAAGCCAAGACAAGCTGTCAGCTTCAGAATGGCTTCTTCTGGGCCAGCTGCACGCTGTGCTGCCACTCAAGTTCAGGACATACAATCAGCATTTTGGGATCTTTATACGGAAACTAATGGCAAAACTTAAAGTAGACATAACCAGCCTTTCAACACAGGTGGAAACCACATGTCTCCAAGTGTTAATGAATCCAGTTTAATAACAGCAAGACCAGGGGACTGATTTAGACATGACGTCCGCTGCAAGAAGATGGAGCTGTTTTCCACCAAATAAGTCAGAAGGTCCTGACCATACAGTCTGCTCCTAACAGGTGGACCACGTCACTCAGGCTCAGGCACGCTCTCACATGGCTCATCATCACCATAACTGCTTCATTCTGGGAATTTAATGAGGTGATGCTAAATATGTCTTTCTATATTTCAAAAAGTAATTGGGCTATTAGGAGTATTTATGGCATTTACATTCTAGTCTAAGATGTCTCAATCATGAATGATGTCAACAGGACTTGCATCATTATTATAATTATATATCATTATAATAGTTGACCTGGATAGTTGTGAAAATATTTTTAAAAGGATTGCAAAACCAGCTAGAACAATAAACTAATAAAAACATAATTCTACCCCACTACATTTATTTGGCATGGTTTTACTGATAAAACATATGATGAGCTTATAAAGCAGGACGCACTGCTTTGGGCTGGAAAAGTGGTTAAAGTCAGCTCCACCAACAACATTTCACATCTGATTTTATGTTTGAGTATCAGTTATTATATTATAATATGATTAATAATAGCATAACAGCTGTGCTTTTGCCTGATGGTCTGTGCTAATGACGTCAGTACCTGGGACATGTGGCATCGCTATTTTTACTTTAGTAAAACTAAAACATTAAAGTTGTTGATGGTTATTTCTGAATACACCGTAGTTGTTCCTCAGAGAGGTTTTAATTTGAAAGTAATAACCGGAAGTGTAGTTTTTTCACCCCGCACGTCACATGTTGTGTAAAGATGGCTGCCACTGTCATCAAGTCAGATCCGCTGGGAAGTTTCTGGCTTTTATGTCCCATGTTTCATTTTGAAAACCTCCGGAAATTAACCTGTTTGTTTGTTAGCGTTTGTATTTTAATAAGTCCGTCGCTGGCAGACGAACAGGACTTTATGGAGGACTTTCTGAAGCGGGAATATTCTCTGGCAAAGCCGTACCATGGTGAGTTCAAGTCCTACCATGGATACTGAGCCGTACCGTACCGCGCTGAGTTAAAGTTACGGAGCCGTTCCGTGCTGAGTTAAAGTTATCACCAACAATAGCAATAAATCAAGTCAGCCACATTGTTTGATAGCTAATGTTAGCTACTGAGTATAATAATTAACTCAGGTTTTCAAGTCTTACGTCTGACGTCACCATACGTGAAATGAGAGCTAACGTCACTGTTAATGAGCCCAGCACGATAGCGTTAGTTGCTGCGGTTGATGTTTATTAAGTTGAGCTTAAACCGTGATATTAAGATTGTATGGACTGATTGTAATACTAATGTTTAAGGAAAGGTGTGCAGATGAGTTTATTTTTGAGGGCAGTTTGGCAGTCAGCAGCCTATTGTGTTGCATTGTCCACTGCCAGAGAGAAGCCTGTACAATGCTGTTGCTGACAGGTGACGTCACTGTGTTGCAGGCTTGGGGTTCTCCAGCTCCTCCCAGTGGGATCTGATGGGCACTGCCATGGTTACCCCGGAGCACGTGAGGCTGACCCCTGACATGCAGAGCAGACAGGGAGCTGTTTGGAGTCGAGTTGTAAGTCTCCCAGCCACACCTGAACCTCACACAGTCACTCAGGAGTACTTAACACGGCCTTGAAATCAAAGTTAGATGTCATGGAATCAGGGTCCAAAATGAACTTTTTTGTCCACCGGCTAAATGGCTAGTGAGTGTTAACATTCTATTAGCCACTCAGTAGATATCCATTGTTTTTTTGCTAGTAGATGGTGATGATTTTGGACAGTGCATGTAATCATTTTATGAATATCATATAAAGCCTTGTGTACTGACACTGACACCATATTCACAAGTTCAGCCTGTTTGAAAAGGGTAGTCTGTTACTCCGTTCCTTCCTGCAGCACAAAGTAACCTGCTTGTCTTCATTTCCATTGCTTTCCAGCCTTTGTTGGTGCGGGATTGGGAGCTTAGGGTGCACTTTAAAATCCATGGCGTGGGAAAGAAGAACTTCAATGGAGATGGCATGGCTATCTGGCTAACCAAAGACCGCATGCAGAATGGTAGGAAGGGACTGGATCACTCTACAGGGGGCATGTCCCGTTCAATGAAAAGGAACTAGGTGCTAAAAATACTTTAATGCAATGTGTTAAAGGACCACATTCACAAAGCCTAGTATTAAGAGTTGGCTTATCTTTCTGCTCAACAAAGCTGTTGTGTATGGTTGGAAATCAGTAAATATAATGTGACAGTATGTTTAACAACAAGAAGCTAGCTATCAGCCATGTCATTGATCCTCCATGTGTAACGTTACTGTCGGCAGCAGCCTGAAGTAGAGAGCTGAACAGTGAACAGGAGGAGAGATGATCGCTGTGAAACAGTTCAGAGTGTAACTGACTTCCTGCAGCTTGTGTGTTAGCGCCGTCCTTTAGTAGGTGTCCTATAACACTTTTTATATGTACACCCTGCAGTCATTCAGAATTGAGTATTCACCCAGACTGAGGTTTAAGTAATGGAACTAACTAAGATACATTATGATATAGTGAGGGAAATAAGACATAGTATGCTACTAGGTGTTCATCATGTGACTAGAGACTTGCCTCTCCCTACCATAAGCTACTTTTATTACTGTTTTACTGCTTGTTAATTTCCTTTAACAGCCACATGGAGGAAGGAGGAAGGAAGCCAACACAACATGTAGTCTTCAGAGCATTTCAGTGCAGCGGTGTGTATGAATGACAGCCCTGATGCAGCTCCCCGTGTGTCCGCAGGTCCTGTGTTCGGCAACATGAACAACTTCATTGGACTGGGGATATTTGTGGACACCTACCCCAATGCTGACAAGAGCCATGATGTGAGTGTGTTTAGTGATGCATGGCTCAGACGAATATCAGCAGTGTGTCATATTTGTCTCTGTGCGAGCTTGTGGAATGTGCAGAGGACAGCCTGGGACTCCGGCAGCATCAGAAACACCAGCTGAGGATGTTCATCAGACCACCCCGTGTTGTCTCGTCACACACACATGTACCTGTGTAATAATAATAATAGTGCGTTGGCATGATGTGTTGACCTCCCCCTGTCTTCCTCACAGAGGGCTTTCCCGTATGTCTCAGTGATGCTGGGGAACGGGACTCTGTCATATGACCACGATTCTGATGGACGGCCCACTGAGCTCGGAGGATGTACGGCTATGGCGCGCAACGCAGTCCACGACACCTTTCTCCTCGTCAGATACTCCAAACAGCGCCTGACGGTCTGAACACTCTCATTACTCACACACTATATCTACATGTTACATTACACACACACTATATCTACATGTTACATTACACACACACTATATCTACATGTTACATTACACACACACTATATCTACATGTTACATTACTCACACACTATATATACATGTTACATTACTCACACACTATATCTACATGTTACATAGTATTACATGTTGAAATTAAATGTTGAAAGTTCTCTTAGGTTAAAGGATCTCCATTGACAGCTCTAAAATAATGAAAATGACAAAAGTCTATAACGATAACTCATACTGCCCCCCCCCCAGCTGCTGGTGGACGTTGATGGTAAGCAAGAATGGAAAGACTGTGCTGACATCACAGGCCTGTGGCTGCCTGCCGGCTACTTCCTGGGTGCGTCCTCGGCCACCGGAGACCTGTCAGGTATGATGCTCTGGTTAGTGACTCCAAGAGAAGTCTACAGCCAGAACAGTCCCAGGGAGAGGACGGATAGAGAGAGGAACTGTGACTGGGCAGAGCTTTGTGTTGATCAGTGTGCATGTCGCTCCAGATAACCATGACATCATCTCCATCAAGCTGTACCAGCTGACAGTAGAGAGGACGCCTGAGGACGGGGACCAGGACCAGGACGAGGTCACTGTCCCCAGAGTGGACAACATGGAGCAGTTCCATGGTAGGTGCACCGTGGCCCGGCGTGTCGGGGCCTTTAAAGTGACTATGTGTCTTTAAGTCAGTGTTGATTCCAGCGGCCCCTCTGTGTTTTTACCACACCTGCTGTCATAAAGGGGTTTTCTAGCGCGTGGCGGCTGGTGCTGTAATGTAATGTCCACGGGAGGAAGCATGTATTACCCACTGTATTACTGAGTTTTAAATCATTTCACTTTATCAGTATCAGCCATAACTACAAAAGATAACTTGTAAAATCTATTAAAATACAGTTAGACGTATATAAAGAAATCTCCTGCTACCTTTTACCTGGCTGCATAGGCTTTTCTGGTGTTACAGTGAAATCTGTGACCCGTCAGAATGTGTTACTGTAGAGACGTTATAACTGCTGTAAATCATTCTGTGACTTCACGGAAAAATTGGACTCGGGCAGAGGCCTTACTAAAATCTATATAAAAATAAAATATATATATATATATATATATATATATATATATATATATACACACAGTACTGTGCAAAAGTTTTAGGCAGGTATAGGGTTGGGCGATATATCAATATTAACAATTATATCGATATATTTTTAAACGTGATATGGAATTAGACCTTATCGCATATATCGATGTAGTTCAAATTTGCGCTGTGATCCTTGCTCCAAGCAAGCTGCTGACCCGGCGGAGCTCTCTGCCCTGCTCCCCGCCCCTCCGCCCCTTCTCTTTCATGCACAGAGGGGGGAGGGGCAGGAACAGACACTCAGCCACTCTTTAACAAACATGGAGGAAGCAACAACGTCTGCAGAGCGTGCGGAGGAGGAATTGGTTAGTAAAAGAAAAAGCAGTGTCTCAGTAATTTGGAGATGGTTCGGATTCATAGTATCAGATGAGCAACAAAATCACGTTATATGTAGCGGTGCCATAAACAAGTTACAGCCAGGGGTGGAAGCACTACAAATCTTTTTCACTACCTAAAACAGTGGCAAACTGCGCGCTGCAGAAGCCCCAGCCGCAAGCCATCGACAACCTGAAAAAGCTCCAGCCCCGAAACAAAGCTCACTGCAAACTTCATTTTCCCGCAGTGTGCCTTATGAAAAGAAAAGTGACAAGTGGTGTAGCTACTATAATGGTGTCACGGACTAGTGCTGAAAACTACTCGACAAAAGTCTGGAGTTGACGGAAATCTGCGTGGTCAAGCCCCGGCTGTGAACGGTTCCATTTCCTATAAGTTCTTCACAATAAAAGTCCTCCGTTATTTTGGTATTTCAATGTTTTTTATTATGAAGCAGCAACATCCGGAAATGTTGGGCATTCATTAGCAGTAACGTAATGTGACTCCTATAAGCATTGTGCATTGTTACTTAGCAACAGCATTCTTTGACAAACGCTGTCCAATCCGTTACAAGGAATGTTTTACAATCCACCGCCACTGTGGCTGGTATACAAGGCAAAGTCACCGCCACTTAGAAAAAGCACCCGCCATTGGCTGGTGGCGGGTGCTAATTTCCCACCCTGTACATGTCATATTTGGCTTTGACTTTGACTGAACATTTGCTCTCACTTTGCGGAAAAAATATTGGGATATATATTGTATATCAATATTCAACCTAAATATATCGGGATATGACTTTTGGTCCATATCGCCCAGCCCTAGTCAGGTATGAACAATTGCTGTAAACTAAGAATGCTTTAAAAATGGAAGTGTTAATAGTTTATTTTCATCAATTACCAAAATGCAGTGAATGAACAGAAGAGAAATCTAAATCAAATCAATATTTGGTGTGACCACCCTTTGCCTTCAAGACAGCATCAGTTCTTCTCGGTACACTTGCACAAAGTTTATGAAGGAACTCGGCAGGTAGGTTGTTCCAAACATCTTGGAGAACTAACCCCAGATCTTCCTCAGATCCTTCTGTCTCTTCATGTTCTCCCAGACAGACTCCATGATGCTGAGACCAGGGCTCTGTGGGGGCCATGCCTTCACTTCCAGGACTTCTTGTTCTTCTTTACACCGAAGATAGTTCTTAATGACCTTGGCTGGATGTTTGGGCTCGTTGTCCTGCTGCAGAATAAATTTGGGGCCAATCATACGCCTCCCTGATGGTACTGCATGATGGATAAGTATCTGCCTGTATTTCTCCATACAGGCCTGTACCATTAATCGTGACCAAATCTCCAACTCCATTTGTAGAAATACAGGCCCAAACATGCCAGGAACCTCCACCCTGCTTCACTGTTACCTGCAGACACTCATTATTGTACCGCTCTCCAGCTCTTCGGCCAACAACCGGCCTTCTGCTACAGCCAAATATTTCAAATATGGACATCTTCTCCAGACAGTAGATGGGTGTACCTGGGTCCCACTGGTTTCTACCAGTTCTGATCTGATGGCCCTGCTGGACATCTTCTCCTGACAGTAGATGGGTGTACCTGGGTCCCACTGGTTTCTACCAGTTCTGATCTGATGGCCCTGCTGGACATCTTCCGATTTCGAAGGGAAATAAGCTTGACGTGTTTTTCATCTGCTGCACTAAGTTTCCTTGGCCGGCCACTGCGTCTACGATCCTCAACGTTGCCCGTTTCTTTGTGCTTTTTCAAAAGAGGTTGAACAGCACATCTTGAAACACCAGTCTGCTTTGAGATCTTTGTCTGGGAGAGACCTTGCTGATGCAGTATAACTACCTATATACTAGAATTGGTTGATCATACACCTCACTACAATCCGACAAAATCCCTGACTTTTTGTAAGTACCTATAAGAATTGATGCTGGTTTGAAGGCAAAGGGTAGTAACACCAAATATTGATGTGATTTTAGATTTTTCTTTTGTTCGCTCACTTTGCATTTTGTAAATTGATAAAAATAAACAATCATGATTTATATTTTTGAAAGCATTCTTAGTTTACAGCATTTTTTCACACCTGCCTAAGACTTGCACAGTACTGTATATATAGTGTTCTTTTCACTGTTAGTCACAGGTCATTTATGATCATCAGATGGAACATTACACAGTTTCAGAAACATTGAAAAGTTCCTCATAGTTACTTTTAATGGGCTCATGATATCGATTGCGGGTCCCTGAATTGAATGGAATCGTGACCAACTTTGTAATATCAGCAAATACTAATTTGATATCTAAAGAATCAATATAATATCATATGGTAATGAAAGTTGTGATTTACCCCCCCGTCCGGGTGTCGTGTTTCCATCCCTGCCGATCGGAGCTGGAGCCGATAAATACTTTTGACTGTTGCAGTCTTTGTCCCAAAATGAATGCTGATTGTAAACTTTCACAGTGCAGACTGAAGCCAGATGTCGGGGGGGGGAGATCTATATTACTCCCCTGAAAATGCAGGCTGTCATATAATATGAGATTAAAGACACTTTGATGACATCAGCAGGGTGTTTTCTCAGACTTTAGAAACAGACGCTCTCGGAGGCGAAGTAGTGCTCCTGTCATCAGTGAACTGAAACTGGTGGAGCCTTCCTTTAACTTTGTGTAACTGGGTCTGTAACCAGGTCACATTGTTTCAGTGTGCGGTGGCCCTTTCTCTTTCTCTTTGCTTTGAATTTAAAAAGAACTCCCTGTTGATGAAGTGGTTGTCTAACACTGCTGGGAACCCTGATGCGTGTGATAAGAATCTCTCATCCTTTGCCTTTGCAGTGGAGGTCCAGGAGGAAGGGATGAGCGGAGTGCAGTTCTTCTTCACCCTGGTCTTCTCCATCCTGGGCCTGGCTGTGCTGGCCGTGGTAGGCCTGGTCCTTTACGGCCGCTGGAAGGAAAACAGACGCAAACGCTTCTATTGATCAGAAAAACCTTCAGAATGTATGTTTCCTAATCAACATATACCACTCAGTGCAAAGACTGCCATAGCTTACTGATGCATACAGAGGAGTGACCAACCTAATGGGTCTGAAGCCCAGAGCCAAGAGAACACAAAGAGCCAGCGGCCACATATTCTTTTTTTGTCTGAGTTATGGAAGATTAATGAGATAAAGCTGCTTTAGTGGAAAGTCTTCTGTTGAAACTGGATCATGTCAATGGCACTGCAACACGTGCACTAACTGAGACACTGTAGATTTAACATATGAGTTTCACCAGCAGGAAGACAAACCTCAAAATCCCAGATGCTGTGTGTAGTTTACTGACATCATGTTTAAAGTGTAATTACCTCTGACTGCCACTTGGTGCTGCCAAAGTGCAGCCTTAATTTGCTGTGGAGACCGATCAAGCTGTGGATCATCAGAGACTTGTTCTTGCTGCACTGAAAAGTCCAAATGTTTGAGCTGCCATGTATTTGAGATAAAATAAGACAGAAAAAAGATGTAAATGTATGATTAATGAAACATCACGCTCTATGCTGTACGTCAAAGAAAGAATGGGTGTTGAGCTAGGACCAATAAAGACGAGCCCTAACTCCGTGTTCCACGTTTTGAGCTCCTCTTTTATTCTCTCTGTGACATCACCACTCCCTCAGCTCCATGTACTTTCTCAAGTTGCCAACAGTTCTCAGTTGTGATAAGTTAATGTCAAGGTTTATCCAAAATGTATTTTCATTTTAACAAAATCAGACCTGTAAATAGAAACCGTTTATTTCATCATGTCATTAATTTGTCATAATATAACTTTGTTATCATATAAAGTTTTCTCTGTTAATTAATATCCAGGAGCATGGTGAGTCTGTCACACAGCTGATGGCGTCCCATGGAACCGTCCCGCTGGGGACCAGGGTGTCTCCACTGTCTCTGTGCTCCCACAAACAACTGATGTCTCTAATGTCCGGATTTCCCTTTTGAATGTATATACATATCTATATTTAATGTTATATTTAATCAGATATCAGTCAGTTATTATCTGCTCTCAGTGTCTTCAGTGATTAAGGCCTTTGTTAAATCAGGGCCTCTGCACCCCCCTTCAATGTGGAACCACTGTCAGGTTTGATCCGTGTTCATCTGCACATGGAGCTGTGGATGTAAAGTCCACACAACACAACAATCAGGTAAAAGCTTTAACATGCAAACATGTACCCACTAGTACAACAGTTACGGCTCTCTATGACAGCAAAAACAAAAGTATGACTGTAATGATGTCACTTTGGGACTGTTGCTGTATCATGATCATCTTTACAGAGTTACGTTGACCACAGGAACTAATAATAATAATGCATTTTATTTGTATAGCGCTTTTTACAATCCTCAAAGACACTAGTTAGTTTTCAAAAAGAAATCCACATACATTAATCAAACATTACAAGCAGAAAGGAGGCATATAAACTGGTGATGGATTTGTTTGTGTGCTGATGCTGACTTCTCTCTGCAGCTTGTCACTGGTGTGTAGAGCTCCTTGGTTAGCGTTGATCAGGTGGATTCTTCCTCTCAGCTGTTGGTGGACAGAACACAAGTCTCAGTGTCCTTCCTCCTCCTGACTTCACTTCCTGCTCCCAGCTGTCTGTGGTCAGACACACCAACACACTGCTCGCTGCAATCCGCTGGATTATCTGACACTGGATTATTGCTGCCTACAGCGAAGTTAAGGTAAGATATTTTTTCACTTTAATTATGATTGATGTTATAATTATAATTGCACCATGAATTTCCAAATGAAGGCCGTTGAGTAATGAAGCTATATTTCAGTATTGCTGGTAGTGTAAGAGTAGGCATTATCTCACCACATCAGTGTGACATGAAGAGAAGAAATATTCAGGAACAGACCTATGTTACTGTGGTGGCTGAACATTCTCCGACATTTTGGGACAAAGGAATGGTTCATGTGGAGATAAGAGGCGGTGACAATGATTAACTGGAGCTGAACTGGGCCCAGGGGGCATTGTGCCTCTGTTGCCATATCAAACAGTGGTGTCCTGTAAACACTCTTCTCCTATTTGATTGCTGCATCATCTGCTCCACATTATGTCTTTCAGTGTTTGAATGAACATCGACTTGTCAACTCTTACAGAGAGAAACTACCAGGAAGGATGAATCGCTGCTGTGTAAACTGCTCCAAAACTCTGCTGATACATCTCAACTTCCTGTGCTGGGTAGGTAGTGAGTGAGTGTGTGTGCGTATGTGCGTGCAGCTGTATAGGTTCAATAAAGAAACAACAGTATACTAATATAAAATCGTTATGTGTCAAATGTAAGAAAGAAAAACCCATGAAGTAGAGGACTAAATGAGAGTAAAGTGTGAGGAGATGACCTCCAGATGTTATGGGTTGTTGTGCTGGTTGTCTCTCAGGCTGTGACATCACTCACATATCTCGCTGCTTCTACAGCGCTCACACTACTTTCTCCGAGTAGATGTTGGGTTTTTGTCTGGTCAGAGAGTGTATCAACGTCTGGGAGTTTACATTCAATTTTCGTAAAGAACTGAGTTCTGATGTCAGTATATGTGCTACATTGGAGGAACTTACTCTCAGAGTCTCACTAACCGTCTGTCTGTCTCTCTGTCTCTATCTGCATCTGTGTCTGTGTTTGTGTCTGACCGTCTGTCGGTGTGTCTGTCTGTCTGTGTGTCTGTCGGTGTGTCTGACCGTCTGTCTATCTGCATGTCTGTCTGTCTGATTGTGTGTCTGCGTGTGTTACTGTGTGTCTGCCCTAACTTTAACTTTCAAGCCTAACTTTAAAGATAAATGTTCCCCTTCGTTATGGTCAAAAATCGAAATGAGAGTACTTCCTTGTTTTATGAAAGAAGCAGTCGGCGAGTTTAAGCAGCCAGCTGTTTGACCAATCAGCAACGGCCATCCCTGCAAACCCCGCCCTGAAGCTTCCTGTACTTTCAACACAACCAGTTCCTCAGAAGGTTCCTAGTTCCGTGCTCGGAACACGGCTTTTATGTGTAAAATTGGTTGAGTGCCCCTTTGATCAAAAATTACTAAAAGGTTGTCCTGTGGAAATAAAATGAATGAATCTCAAGGTTTTTAAGTTTTATTGTTGTTATGCTAGCTTTCAGTGGACAGCTGTGGTTTATTAATTCTATTATTATTATATATTAATTATAATTGATGTAGTACAGTCACACATCCAGGATCCTAACGTGAGCTATGTGTGTGTGTGTGTGTGTGTGTGTGTGTCTGTGTTGGAGCTGTGCGGGGCATTTGTGGTGGCTCTTGGGGAGTTCCAGATGATTCACTCCCAGTTTGCCTCCCTGGTCACCAGCTTCTGGCCCGTGTACCCCGCCCACACACTGGTGGTCAGCGGGACCATTGTCACCTGTGTGTGTTACCTCGGAGTGTTAGGAGGCATGAAGGAGAACCGCTGCATGCTCATCACTGTGAGTATGAGACAGGAGTTCTTAAAGTCTACTTCATTGTTCTAAAAACATTAGCCTGGCAAACTCGCTGCTCTGAATGGGATCTGCTCTGCTCCAGTTCTTCGTCCTGGTCTTCATCCTGATGCTGGTGGAGCTGGCCATGGCCTGTGTGTTCCTGGTCTACAGCACTGAGGTAGGAGCGCTCAGCTACACGTTTAATTAATTTATATCTATATCTATGTATAATACCTTCTGCCAGCACATACTGTACTGCCATGGCACGAGAGGCTGATGTCTTTAATAATACATACTATTATAATATAGCTGGCTGTCTGTTGTACAGATTGACACATACTTTGAGAAAGACCTGATGCGAAGCTTGGAGATCTACAGACAGTCCAGTCCAGAAAGCAACACAACCATTAAAGATGACTTTGATGCTGTCCAGGACCTGGTAAATGATGTTCGTCTTTGTGACTCTTCTTTTTATTCATTCACCTCCCCCAGTCCAGCTGAAGCACATGTCCATTCCATCAAAGTAGTTTTCTTTGTACAGTTCAGGTGCTGTGGAGTTCATGGTGTGGCGGACTGGAAGGGCAACGTCCCGGTGTCCTGTTGCAGCAGCAGCCCCTGCAGCACGCTGCTCCACCCCCCCTGGCCAGAGGTATTATTATGTGTTAATAGATAGACACACAATACTGTGTGTTCCTCATTTGACCCGATTCTGGGTTTGTTTTTTTAAAAATAGCTTGCACTTGCTCTTGAGTTCCTTCCTGCAGATAATAAAAAATAAGACATGGTGAAGTCTCTTAATAATAATCTGAAATGCAAACCGTCCTCCTCTGTAACCTCCAGACGTTCCAGGTGTCCTCTACCTGTCTCATTTGATTTAGCCTCCAACCCGGTCATTGAGTCCTCATGACTCTGTCTGCTCCTCCTATTTTATTTGTTGATGTAACTGTAAATATGCACATATGCTCAGCCAATTTACTCTATGAATAAATGATAACCATCCAAATGTTGTCTTTCAGGGTTGTCTCGTGAAACTGAGGAACTGGTTTGCCAGAAACTATCTTAACACGGGTGCAGGTGTTGTCACCATGTTTATCATACAGGTACAGTACATTCAGTCTTCTTATGTTTCTTAGTATGAAGCTTACAGGGGGAATTCACCCCGTGGCACAGAAGTAACAATGGCTGCCATATCAGAAGCCATGAGCTCTGCTCAGCAGTGAGACTGAACCAGAACGGGAAATGTGTGGAGCTCTGCATAGAGGGTGATAATTCTCTGTGGGTTTGTCAGTACGCGTGAGCCCTTTAGTAATTTGACCTGTTGTAAATACAAAAAATGTTGATAAGCTGTAAGGTGTCACATTTGCGCAGTGGCCTATGCTCACAGCTAGCTTCAGCATGCTTTGCTTACCTGTAGTTTAAAGCCAGTACAATAGTACACTATATTCATTGTTAAGTTTGTTTTATTAGCTTTTATAATTTGTTTCTTTGAAAGTCATTGTTTAATAGTAGTTGAAGTATATTTGTCTTATCTTCTTGTTTTACAGTTTATTTGTCTGTCCATCACCGTCCCTCTCTTTTGCCACTTCAGTCGACGTGGATTGGGTTACCAGTGATACACTGGACCTGCAACTTACAGTGACTTCCCGCATGTCAACAGGTTGCGTTTCCCTGTATCAAAGTTTTATTAATCTGTTTCAAATGCCCAAAAGGTCGACGTTTGCAATGAAAAAGGGAGCCAACAGTTATTCTTTGACCAGATATAAACTGATGATTGCAGCTTATTATCGCTATTGAAAATGTCATATGAAGAGACCGATCATTGAATGTGAAATGAAAAACATAATATGAGACATTTAATTGGTAGATAAGTTATGACATGATAAGGCCTGTCCTAACCCACACGGACCCAAGAGATCTGTTCCCACTGTGAGTGCTAGACTACAAGAACATTTTAAACTAGACCCAAACACTAGACTTAGACAAACTAGACTTGTAGCGCATTCCCACCTCCGCAAATATTTGATTTGCGTCACATTAATTGCATTGTTTGATTGTAAGATCTAATTGGAATAATTTGTGTTTAATCACATTGAGGTCTTTCTCAGATGGTAAGCAACACTTCGCCTGAGTCACTCGCGTAGGAAAAAGTTCAAGACAATCCAACTCTTGCAGCGGGCAGGCGTGTGACGAGCACGAACGCGACAGTTTCACGTGATTGAGCCCGTTTGTCGCTCTGCCTGTCAAGCTGCCCTCGCCCCCGCCCACTCGCCTCTCATTGAAAATGAATATCTAGGCGCGTCAAACGCTCCCCTCTAAGAAAAGACATGTTACTCGCGTTACTCCCATTGGTGTAGAGCTGTAGCTGTAGTCTATCATCAATATGGCCAAAATATCCACTATTGCTGCTTTGTACCTGCTGTTAAAGTCCCAGATATGTCAAACAGCGTCATGTCTGGATGAATAACATCACCTGGAGAGCAAAAGCAACGGTGATTTTCCCCACATTCTCCAGGAAGTAAACATTACGTCTGGATGACTGCCGCTTCCAGCTTTACTTGAAGTACAGATTTTGATGTTTTTTATTTGCAATAAAGAAATAAGAAGTAAGCCGAAATAACAGCATCATGATGACGATTATTAAAAAGTCTGAATTCCTACTTTTTCGGGTCTGTTCACACAACACGGCATCATGACTTTGCGTAAACATACACGCCACTTTCTAAAGCCAAATGGTGTGTTATCTGTACGCATTTTGAGCTATCCACGTGTATGTCTACGCTGTATACAGTGGTTGTAAACATACACGGTTATCGCAAGAACGTGACATTGCGAGAACAACGTCACACGCATGTAAAAAAAAAAAAGGGTTGGGTTTAGGAAGAGAACATTGGGGAAGGCTTAAAAAAAATGGTTAATAAACACCACACGCGGGACGCGATCCTGGCTCTCCTGGGTGAAAGTCCTGTGTTATGTGATGGGGAGATCTCTTTGCCGTTGTACATCATTCAACCCCAGTCAATACTTGCGGTGACCGGACCGGCGTCTGATGTGCCGTGTGTGTGTGTGTGCAAATGTGAACGTTTATGTTGTCAAGGAGGTTTAATAAGAACTGCACACACTGCTACACATAACAGTCAGTTAACACTCGGTGTAGCGGAGCCTTTACGATTAAGTAACCGTGATGTTTTAAAGCGCAGTAAATAGTGAAATCGGTTAACCGCTGCATTCCTAGGCTATGCTAACATCGTAGCTGCTCCATCTACATCATTTCAGAGTTTACCAGGTAGGCCAACTTCCCCGCTTACTCTTCCCAGAAAGCTCCTTTTTCATCCAGTCTCTGTAAAGAATGCTGCTACAGAGCTCTGGGTGCCACAGACAGCATCAGTAATGTGTTCCTCCATTTCTGATGCAACATTAGGACATCAGGAGAATCTAAACACTGATTGGCTTTCAAGCCACAGTGTCACACAAATTTCTCGGTTGATTATATTGCGCGTTTGCGCCATTAGCTTTGCACCATTTTGTCTATTTGCTTCTTTGCAATGAATTAGTATGTTATCACGCTGCTGAAAATGCCTCGTTCTGAATGCACCATTAGACAAACATGACTTAGACACACTAGACCTTACTGTGTTCAGTCTTTGTTCTGAGACTGGGCCCTCAAATGTAGGATCCTGTCAAGGTCATATTTTTAAGATGCATTATTTGAACTGATTCCTGTTTTTATTACATGTAGGAAATTCTGAAAACTTTGTCAAATAAACCTAAAAGATGTGCTTGTAACTCCATGTAACTGATCCATAATTACTTCCCTTTCAACTTATTGCCATATAGTACTGTTTTGTTGTTTTGTCTGTTGGAAACATTAATTATCAGATTGTTTTCACAATTTATTTCTCAATGACACTTCTCACCAAGGAATTGGGCATCCTCAACTGCCAGCAGCCAGAGGAAGATGATCTGCAGTACTGCCTTCAGCCACAGCAAATAGTCAATGAGCTTTTGGCGCTGTTTAGACGTGTACTGACCAATGAGAGAGGAAACAACTGTACTGTGTGTAGAAAGACTGTCCTGTGATCTGTATATCAGGTTCATTGTGCTATGCTTCTCAGATGCCTTGAGTGTCGTGTCACTAAACCTGGACAATAAGACATAAACTTAGCACAAAAAGTAAGGAAATTTGTATTTGGTAGATTATTTCTCTGTGGTAACAATGCTTTTTGGCAATAATTCTCATACCGTTGGAAAGCCTGTTTAGTTCCCTTACAAATGGGGCCCCATTTGTAAGGAACATGCAACACAAATTTCCTTAGTTTTTGTGCCAAGCTTAGTCCAGAAATGGTTAGGTGGGGAAGACAGCCGTAATGCTAAATGAAAATAAAGTGTTTGCTAAGCTTCTATTTTTTACATATCATTCAAGGCTATGACGCCTATGCGTAGTGCATATTGGTTGGATATCATTGGTCGGATCGGCTTGGGGCTCAAGCATAGTTAAGTTGATGTACAATGTTTTCCTGATTTTGAATTTTTTATGTTAAGATGGCAGCTATATTATCTGTTCAGAGCATTCACCAGTGTTTGTGTTGCTGCTGTTTACATTCCTCCTCATGCAAATTCAAAAAATGCACCACAGGAAAGCACTGCGGTTTCTGTTTTGTAGCATCAAGGGACTCATTTGTTGACAGTAAGTTAACCTTGAACCCTAAAACGAGTCAGACAGTATTTTCAACTAACCTAGGCTAAGGCTAACGCTAGCTTAATTAGCTAGCTTTAGGGCTTATCAAGTTTCTTATCAAGGACCCAATGTTTAAAAAATCACATAGAATTTCAATGGTTAGCTACAGTTATTGTACCTACAGATTTTCTCCATTGTATACACACAAAAAATGGAGCTATGCACACAATTCTTGAATGCTGAACTCTCACACAACTCCATTGTTTTTATTCAAATAGAAATTCTAAATCAACCAGACTGAAATCTTTATTTTAAGGATTGACACGCGGAGTAACTGCGTGCAGGTAACAGCTAGCTTGATTATCTGGTGAAAAAATAAAAATGGATTGTGATTCCTCTACAAAGACGAAAGATTCAAGGACTCTGCGTCAAATCAAAACCTCAGGTATTTAAAAAGTTAGCATAGCTAACCACCAGCTTGTTTTTCACTTTAAATCTTTGATTTAAAGAAGAGGGGAAACTCCACTATGAAATAAAATGACGAATATATGAGCCACAGTGTTAGTTAACTTGACTTGCTTAACATATCTACTGTAAACAAGTATCCGTTGAAACATTGTGCTGTAGCTGTATTAGAAAGAGTGATTCTTGCTAACTAAACTTATACTGTGTGTTAACACTATGGGTGAGTAAAGCTTAAGATATGTGCATGTGTTAAATGACAAAATTGACATGTTAATGTTAATGTAGCTAATGCTCCTTACGTAAGCCATTGCAGAAAATGCATTGCACAAGTGTTAACGTATAAAACTATTAATTTCAAGGAGAGCTGGAAAGTCTAGCTGGCTGGGAAGTCATGGGAATACTTAAGGATTAGCTTGTTTTATGAAAACACTATGAATCAAATCCATTTTCATTTCCAGAGAAACAGATGAAAGCAGAGCATGGTGCAGCAAAGTTGGTCTTGGACAGCCATGACAAACTTACGACAAGACAAAAGCCATTGTTCAAGGCAGGACTACCTCTGGAGGTAAAGTTTGCTTTGCTGAAGTGCCCTTTAGCAAAACATTTAAAGTGCAGTAAGCAATGCTGTGTAAAGATTGTTGCTATTTGAACTGCCAAATAGATACCCCCCCCCCCTTCAGAAGCTCCACCCACCAGATTTAAAGGAGTGCAAGAGCCCAGCGCACCTTTCAGTTTGTTTCCCATTTACAGAGCCAGGGCTGTGTAGGAACACGTGATTATTTTTCAGCTCAAACAGAAAATATGGAGCTAGGTAACCCTGAGGAGATATTCAGTGAATTTGACAAAAAGTGTATTGGATTAACATAGCTTACTGCACCTTTAAACCATACTAGCACTGTAGTGTCTACGTAAACCACAAACCTCCAATTTCACTTTGACTTTTCATTAGCTAAGAAGAGCTTTTGATTGGTGAACATGGAAGTTGAATTGAATGTAATCTGTTTTCTTTTCCTGTCATTCAGAAAAGAATTGAACAAGAAAAGCGGAGGAGGCATGTCCTGATCAATGAGCACAACAGGCTGTTGTTTGCTGTAAAGGAGAAAGAGACCAAGCTGAAAGAGCTGCAGGAGTTATTGAAAGCAAAGAACCTTGAGCTGACAAATTACAACAGTGAAGACACATGTAAGCAGGTATGTGTGTACCTAAGGACATGTCCAGACTCCGCTACAGTCACCCCCCCTCTACAAACACTGCATGGAAAAATACTTAAAACCACATTCTTTTCTTTTTTTGACACTTGGGGGGCAGCCGAACACGACATTTGACATATGATTATGCCTTTCACTTGATCTACACCATATATCTATGCTGGGATAAGGGGGAAAAAACGCTCTTGACCACCTGTGTGTTTAAAGAAGGGCCAGCAGAAATTGCTCAGCACAACTCATGTCTGTGGGAACAGCTAACGCTGGATGAATTAATTTACATTTCAACATATCTTCTGTTATCCTATCGTATCATTGATCACTATCACTTGTAATGTCAGTGTATACGACAGCTGGAAAACAACCTGGACAAGATGAAGATGAAGACCACAGAGGCTAGGGAAATCCAGACGGCCTATCAACACATCCGTGAGCACCTGCAGCAGGTGAGCTTTGCTGTTTTATACTCCACCAACCACTATCAGAAATATTTTATCCATAGCTGCTTATCAATACAGAAACTCTATCAATGCATACTGATAAGAGGAACTTAGCATTATTTTTACTTTTGGTAATAATAGGAAAAAACGTCTGGGATACATCCATTAAAAACTATAACTAAAGAGTGTAAAGCAAGATTGAAGAAAAAATATACAGTATCACTCCTACATAAAAGAGTTTTTATTTAAAGTTTGGATGAATTAGCAGCTGCTGCTTCACTGAGACAGTCCAGAACCACAGGATGTACTGTCTCTAAAACTGCCACACCTCTGACTCTACATTGAACTTATATGCATATTTGACGTACTGGTATTTTGGTACCAGTTCTTTTACCCCTCTGTACTGTTGGGGTCCATAAGGTTAGAGAGGACATGGACCAGCACACTGCTACATGTAGTTACATCATCAATGCACAGAGGCTTTCATTGGCTAGCTCTGTGTGTGTCTTGTTGATGTCAGTGTAAAGTAGTCAATGAAATCACTGATTAGAACTCAACATACACTCAGCAAAATACAATCAACAATATTACTTAAATAAATAGGTCGATATAAAATAGTATTATGAATAAATTGTTGTTTGTTTTAAAACAATAATTTGTAAATTAATTTAAGAACAGACGAGCGCATTTACGCAGCGTGGGGCGGCTTCAGTCAAGCGTGTTGTGTCTGTGTACTGTGGTTATTTACAGAAGCAGCCTCTAGAATAACGTTAGCATTGTGTTAGCTTTAGCTAACGGGAGCTAACTAGCTAAGAGATGCAGGGATGTACATGATTGGCTGAAAGGTGAGGGGGGGTGACAACATCATGAAATAAACGCTTACATGACGTAAACGTGTCATTTGGAGAAATGCTGATATTAAACTTTTGAAAAAGAGCCTTTTGAAATAAGAAATGCATATAATAAAATAAAAATGAATAATACAACAATACAATAACGAAAACTCTTAATAAAATAATGATGACATTTAATTCAATTATATTGAAGGAGTTTGAATCATTTCTATATTTTATATGATTTAATCATATGATCATTGATTTCCTGTCTTTTATTTATTTGATATTGCGCAGTCTGGGGCTCCATAAAACCAAACTCCAACAATGTCATGCTTCCTTCTTGAGGAAACCAGAGATGTGAAAGGAAAGTTTGACCTATGGACTAATGTGAACTAGCATTAGCCCATTAGCCCACCATGAGTAGAAGCACATTGACATGCTAGCCCCATGTGAAGCAGTATTGAGCCAGATGCTGATGTTTGGTGTCTGTATGTGTTCAGGAGGTGTGTGGGATGTATAAGCTGCTGGAGCAGAAGCAGCATGCGGTGGCCATTGGCCAGGCCGAGGTGGAGCGAGCAGCCCAACACTTCCAGTCAGTCGCCGCGGCTGCAGACTGCACTCTGGTAAGCCTGTCTGCAGCTCCACTCTCTCCTGCATGGGAAACACTTTCTCTTCACTATATCTTTCTATGAAGTATGCTGAATGGAATTGAATTGAATTTAAATTGACTACTCAAATGATAGATACAAGATGAAGAATAGCACACTGCAGAGAGAAGAGAAACCATACTCTGTTAACATGGTGCTCCCTAACAGTGAAGTCAGCATGAAGATCAAATCAGTGGTGAACCACTGGTTTAACTCTAACCCGAGTCAACCACATTTAACTGAAGACAAGCCATCAAACAGTTGTTAGCATTGAATGATGTCGTTAGAAGAAAAGAGACGTGGATGTTGGAATTATATCACCTGGCAAAACAGATTATTTAACTAATTTACTTAAAAAGTAGCCACCCCGCCCCACCCCCCTCTAGACCCGCCCCTGGATCAGCATGCTGATGATATCAGATGACATGATGTGAATTTCATGATTACATGAGTTTATTGAGTTAATTTATTTTATTAGATACTGTCACATATATTGTCCTTACTGCGAGTAGGGGAAGTAGTTTAAAGATGAACACAGTACATGTACTTCTTTAAGTAAGTGAGTGATGGCCTTTTGTTGTGCGGCTCAGTTTGAAGGTCGATGGTTGCTCTTAGGGCGTTTTCACACCAGCCTCCTTTAGTTCGGTTGAATCGCACTAGAGTTCGTTTGTCCCGCTGGTGCGGTTCGTCAGGGCAGGTGAGAACGCGGTATTCACCCGGTGCATTGTATCTCCCTGTGCTCAACGTAAAACTAAATTAAAGGAGCAATCACATGGATTTGGATGTTTGAATGTTTTTTGGTATTTTTCAGACTGTTGGTTGAGTGTGAAGTTTTCTTGGTTGTACTGGACCTAAAGCCAAATCTCACAGCTGCCTTGGTTCTTTTAAAGATTAATGTAATGGTCTTTGTGTTTTTCATTCTCTTCTGACCCATCAGGGCATGATGGTTCAGATGGAATATGAGACAGTGGGAAAGAAAAGAGAAATGGATATCGAGCTATGTGAACTGAGTGCAGAAGAAACGGAGCTGAAAAGGCAAATGGAACAACTGGGCCGCCTGAGCCCCACAGCACACAGCAGGCTCAAAGAGCAGGTAACAATGGGAAAGTTACATCCAAATAACTGATTGTTTATGGTTCATTTATTGTTGTCATATTTCCTTTTCACATGCAGGAAATTGAAGAAGAAGCACTCTCAAGTCCTGTCACAGGTATTGCAACAGAGCACTTGTTGAATGTGACTGTCTGTCCCGACACACCAGCTTTATTATCAACCAAATGTTTGCTCGAGTCGTAACAAATCAAACACTCTACAGGTCTCTTAATGAAAAACAGAAGTAGCCACTACACTGGCATGGATCAAATTAACATGGGTGGTAAATAGGATGAAAATCAGCAAAAGAGCCTTTACTAATCCATTATCAGTATTCAGGTCCTAAAATTGAACCAGAATCCCATAAGAACTAGATCTGAACAATATGTTTCCGTATTAATATAATCACATTTTTATTGATGTTCTGTTTATTTTGTTTTATTTCCATGTTTCACCATTGACAGGAACTCTTGTTGCACCGTGTCAGTATCAAGCTGTTGGATTGAAGAGTGATGCTCACTGAGCTGCAGCAGCAGCAATGACTGATTGTTGCTGCTGTAGCTGCTGTAGATGTTATACCTATCTTTCTTTAACTTAAAACCATACTCCCATCACTTCAAATGTACAATGAAAATACATGAAACTACTCGTCCATCAGTGTAACAGAGCAGTATGTTTCCTGCACTATGATCCTGTGATCAGTAACCATTATAATAATCATTGTGCTGCGTGTTCTCTGCAGATCATCAGGGTTATGACATCTGCGGAGCGTCACAGGCTGACATGGAGCTGGTGGAGGAGATGGAGGCTCTGAGGGAGGCGCTGGGCTGTGCTGACATGCAGGTACCAACTCCTCCACACACACACACTCCCCCCCCCTCTGAAGCTCACACACACACACACACACACACACTCAGTTCCACACTCGCCGCCTTGCTCAGGGGCACCTCGGCAGTGCCCAGGAGGGGACCTGCCATCACTTCAGCTACCAGTGAACCCTCCGTACTTTGGCACTTGAACCAACCCCCCTCTAGTCCCCAGGCCAGGCTCCCACAGACTGAGCTACTGCTGCCATATAATTCAGTACAATTTTCATTTCAAATGTATTTATAGTGTCATATCACAACAGGAGTAATCTCGAGACACTTTACAGAGAGAGTAGGTCTAGACCACACTCTATAATTGACAAAATGAGACCCAACTATTCCCCCCAAAAGCAAGCATTTGGTGCAACACTGGCGAGGAAAAACTTCCTTTAAACAGACCCAGACTCTTGGTGGTGCCGCTGCCGGTTGGGACACAGAGATACACACACACATATATATACATAAAAATATCTAAAGATCTGTCTGTATGGGTGTTAGGTAACTGTTTCTTGGTCGGGTGCTGCGATTTGCTGGAGTCTCGTCACTGTGAAGTTGCCAGGCAACACAAAAAGTAACTTCATATTTTCTACTTTAGGGACTTTTGGAGAGAGCCAGGCTACCTTTTTCCCTAGCCACCGGCCGCTGAGTCATACACAGACATTGAAGTGTTATGGATATTCATGGACACTCATTTGACTCTCAGCAAGAAAGCATATTTCCCAAAATGTTGGACTATTTCTTTAAGTAAATTCACAAAAAGGACGCATCATATCATTTTAAATCAGCGCTGGAGCATTAAAGTCATTTTTAGAAGCTCTAATTGTGTGCTTTTGGTTTTGTAGTGCTAGCTAGCTTTCGTTTGTTTTTGAGGACACATGTTGCACATTTTGTATGTATTAATCTTCATTTGAAACTCTGCAAATATGCCCTTCACTGCATTCCACAGTAGCTGCGTGGCTTATACACACAGCCCAATGCCTGTAGTATTCTCCTTATATTCATGATAGTATGTCCTATTTAAACCACTGTTGTCTGGCTGAATTCTCTGGTGTGTTCATAGGAACTAGTTAACAAGGTGGTGTCCCAGCGAGCCACCAGGCAGCAGCTCCTCACCGAGGTCAGTCAGAACGAGGAGCTGGCCCGGCAGGAGGCCCACGCCCTGGCCCATCTGGAGCTCCAGTACGCCCAGCTCAGGTTCAGTGCCCAACCTGCAGCCACAAGGTACTGCTGCTGAGCTCCACACTTATCCAGCCATCACATGGTAGTCCTCAGGATCATATTCAGTCACCAACAGTCAGATTTTAATTTGGCACACCACTTTTCATTCAAATACATCATCATTTATATAGAGCTGAAACAATTCCCATACATTTCAAAATAATTTGGTCCTGGAATAATTGTTATAATATTACAGTGGTTTGGAAAATAGAGGCTACATGTCTGTTGTAACAGCGGCAGAGTTACAGCTGGTAGTTAAACAAGGGAGCATTGGTAAGTTTTATGGATATGGACCAACCAAGTTACGATGATGCAAGTCCAGAGTAACTGTTGTTTAACTTTGTTCAAATCTCAAAGGGTTTCAGCTTCTAATAGCAAGTGTATAACAGAGTAGAATATATAACCAGACATCAGGAACACGCGTCCTTTCTTCAGAAATGCTGAATGAGAGAGAGAGAGAGAGACAGAGAGAGAGAGAGAGAGAGAGAGAGAGAGAGAGAGAGAGAGAGAGAGAGAGAGACAGAGAGAGAGAGAGAGAGAGACAGAGAGAGAGAGAGAGAGAGAGAGAGAGAGAGAGAGAGAGAGAGAGAGAGAGAGAGAGACAGAGAGAGAGAGAGAGAGAGACAGAGAGAGAGAGAGAGAGACAGAGAGAGAGAGAGAGAGAGAGACAGAGAGAGAGAGAGAGAGAGAGCAGTCAGTGCCAGAGACATAGAGACCTCATGTGTTTCTTCTTCTCCAGCTGCTCTGTCCACACACAGTGCTGACCGCTGGTCATGTGATCATCCTGTGCTCTCTGAAGCTGTTACGGTAGTCATGGTGACTGAGCCTCCCTGTCAGTGACCTCTAAACTGACCTTTAATAATAATATCCTTTAGTAAATAATAATTTATACTTTATTAATCTCATGGGGTAAATTTCACTGTTTAACTATATGGCCGACACTTAACCATGTTTTCTTTTCCATATCGGATCACTTCATATTTGCTCTTTATATCACTATTTTATGGTGGTTTATTTGAACTTTATTCTCTTCAGATATTTAAATGATGTTCGATTAGTATCATCATTTTAGTATACTTCCAAACATTTTCCATTGTCCAGTTTGTTCTGTTCTGTATGGGCTCTCATGTGTTTCTGATTCTTTCATTATATTTTGTAAATGTTTTAAAGCACTTTGTGCCTAATGCTTTTAAAAGTGCTATATACATGAAATTATTATTACGATTATTATTATTGTTTGAAAGCATCTGGGTGCTGGCAGCTCTAATAGGCCGTTTGTGTCTTCTGTCAGTCTGTGAACAACGTTATTGGCTGGCGGTGGGCATGTTTTCACTAACCCGTCTCGCTTCCCCGCAGACCGTTCTCAGCATGTGTTGTTGCACGGTGACATATCAGAATCCCATCTGCACTCATCACTCCATCTTAGAAACAGCTGGGACACTGTGTACTGAGGAGAAGAAGGGGCCAACGCCAGTGGGATCATACAGGGCACAGGGAGACATGTGACTGCCATGTTTGAGCCAGCTTGAAGAACTCCATCTGTGTTTTTTAAGGTTGGACGAGCAGAAGGGAACGATGCAGGCGAAGCTGAACGAGGAAGTTTTCCGTGTGGAATGCTTGCAGGCCAGGCTGAAGCAGTCTCAGGACATGTTGGACGCTGTTGAGCGGGGGGTCGACAACCTCTACTTCAGGATGAGCTGTGTTCCCGTGGAGGTCTGGACCAGGACAGTCCTTTTGTTTACTGCTGTCTTTACAGGACAGACTTTCTATCTTTATACAGTGCTGCTCACATGTGAGCCCTGAAAGAGTTCCAGCATGGAGCCACTGCGCTGTTACCATAATATATCCATACATTACATACTAATAGTAAGTAGTAAATAGTAACTGACTGAAATGACCCAATATGTGATACAAACTGCGACTGAAATGCCCTTTAAACTTCACAAACAGAAAGTTTGTTTTTGTTCACCAAGACCTTTCTGCAGCTGACTCATTGACATTTAAAACTTATTCTAAAACAATTCAGCCGGAGGAACTCCTCTCTTTCCTTTGTGCATTGCATTGTGGGTGAATAGTGTCCATCGACAGCGCACTCAAAAGAATCCGTAGTATTGCTATGCTGACATCAGCATGCTAATATGTTCACAATGACAATGCTAACACACTGATGTTTAGCAGGTATAATGATTAGGATAACATCTGCTAATTAGCACATAGCACGGTTGAGGCTGAATGGGTGTAGTTGTGCAGGTGTTTGGTGCCAAACCAAAGTGTTACTGGACACGTTAACATGTTGACCTGATGAAGGACAGCCAGTTCTCCTGAGATGATCTTGTCTTCCCTGATCTTTACATCTTGTTTTGCTTGTTGTTGATCCATGTTTGTCCCACTGGCAGGGCTTGCCCAGAGCTTCCTGTACTGACAGCATGGACAAACTCAGGGACATCAGCGCCCGTCTACCAACACTACTGCACAGAGCATCCAAGCACCAGCCTGAGATCAGCGGCCTGGACCAAGAGAGGGTGCTACACTTCTCTCATTCATCTCATCGGCTTAATGTGCTGTGTCTGACATTTTCTGCTGATGTTATTATTATTATTATTATTATTATAGTTTTCCACCAGCTGGTCCTTTAACACTAACCCTGATTTAATAGTTGTGTAATGAAGTATAAAGTATGCCAGTACCTACATTTTACACATCTTTAAAGTGGATTGTTTCCAAAATGTTCCACTTATTCATCTAACTGTTGTCGATTTCCTCAACCGTTCATCTGATCGTCTTCTCACTTGGCGGGTGTATTGCAGTGTCAGTGCAAGATCTTGAGATATATATATGTATTTGTAGTGCATTATGTACACACTGTGCAGTGTATTGAGAGGGGACCCTATTAACTGTAACACCGCTGAATGGCATGCTGGGTACAGCTGGCTCTCCATCACTCGCTACAAAACATTAAAGAACAGATAAAGTCAGAGAGACGGCAGATGTGAGATTGTAGCAAACTCAAACATTTCACAGACATTGTAGAATGAACACTTTTGTTCCTGGAAATAGCCTGGCAAAGAAGCAAATAGCTAGCTTTTACCACATGATGCATATACTCTAACATAGCACGGAGACACATCTATGTGATGGCAGGTGTGTTGCTCAGTGTCCTGTGAGAAGTCGTTTGGATGAGCGGGCCGAGCCATCGACCTGTTCCCAACAGGCACTACTTTTATATAACTACGAAAGGAGTACTTTGCAAACAGTATTTCTGTCTAAAGCACAGTTACATGAGAAGATTGATATACAGTTTTTTATAAAAGTGTATCTTATACATTGTATGCATCTGTCCTATCAGTTGTTTATAAGATGCATTTTTAAATTGCTCATATTATGCCTTTTGGCTTTTTCCCTTTCCTTTATTGTGTTTTATATCTTTTTTGTGCACGTTACAGGTTTACAAAGTGAAAAAGCCCAAAGTCCACCCCAAAGGGACTTACCATCTCCAACAGAAAACACTGTTCACAAACTGCTCCAAACAGCTCTATTGTAGTCCAGCCTTTACTTCAGAGACAAACGTGGTCACTTTGGAACACACGTTATAATGCTCGCCTAGCTGCTAGCATGGTACGCCCTCATACTCTGCTTCTGACTGGCTAGTAGTCCTTACCTAGGTACTGTCAGGGCACGCCCTCATACTCTGCTTCTGACTGGCTAGTAGTCCTTACCTAGCTACTGTCAGGGCACGCCCTCATACTCTGCTTCTGACTGGCTAGTAGTCCTTACCTAGCTACTGTCAGGGCACGCCCTCATACTCTGCTTCTGACTGGCTAGTAGTCCTTACCTAGCTACTGTCAGGGCACGCCCTCATACTCTGCTTCTGACTAGATAGCAGTATTACTGAGCATGTGTGACTCCCAACAAAGATGGAACAGAAGTGAGATGTCTCACTCTGTAGCTAAAACAGAGAGCTCAACACACAGGGTGAAAAGAGGAGCTGCAGCAATGTGCAGTACAACAAAAATATGGTGTTTTCTGAAAATTAAACCACATAAACCTATTCTGGTACAACCTCTAAATACAATTATGAACCTGAAAATTAGCATAATATGAGCACTTTAAAGGTGTCACAAATCAATAAATTCCCTGTCCATCAAAACAACTTAAAAAAAGTGTTTCTTCTTGTAGCTCCTAATGTTGCAATGCCTCTCAGCTTCCAGTCTCTCTTTTGGGAAAAGTCAAGTTGTTTGTGAGCATAAGTCTGTTGTATCTGGTTAACCTTTGCCTCTGCGTCTCCGTCTTACTTAGGTTCACAGCTTGCTCGAACAGCTCAACAAGATGGAGTCAAGGAACATCAAGAGACCAAGCTCCCCGATATGTGAGTAACAGGATGCGTTCAGCAGCTTTGTGTTGTAAAGAGAAATACACAGGAGCGAGGATCTGTGGTTCCAGTTAGAAACATCTAAGAGTCAAGGCACACTTCACTTTATTACAATGACTCTAACAATGCTGAAATGGTACAAAGGGTTTCAGCACTGGTCCCCAACCTGGTGGTCCCAACCCCCCTCAGGGTCACCAAAGCTTTTTGCAGGGTCACGAGGTCCACTTGATTTTAAGGGGTGTAAGAGCAATTTATATATTATATCTAGTATATATACTACAGTATATATGTCTAGGCATATAATTCATTTCTGTGAAAACAGAAAGAAGCTGTTAAATGTAAGAGTAATATAAAATCAGTCATCTTTTCTGGAACATGTTTCTTTAGTTAAGTTTGAGAATAGCCTTGGTGTATGTTCCCACAGCAGTCACTCTCTCTGAGATCAGAGTTAACAAGCCAGCTGTATTCCTGCTTTACTGAAGTACTGTGGTTACACCGAGCTAAGAGATAATGATGCTTTGTAGATGCAATGGACAGAATGTGCTTCTTACAGTGAGTCAGCGAGTCTGCTTTACTACAGCAGCTAACTATAGAGCTGCATGTATTAGATTGTGCACAAACATCACAATGGGAAAGTACAGATCTGAGAAAGTGTCAGGAGTCTGAAACCACTATAGGTCCCAAACTCCTAAGAACAATCAATAGTTCATAAATACAACGTACTGGGAAAATCGTTTGGAAAGAAAAACTGTATAAAGATAGAAAGTCTGTCCTTTAAAGACAGCAGTAAACAAAAGGACTGTCCTGGTCCAGACCTCCACGGGAACACAGCTCATCCTGAAGTAGAGGTTGTCGACCCCCCCGCTCAACAGCGTCCAACATGTCCTGAGACTGCTTCAGCCTGGCCTGCAAGCATTCCACACGGAAAACTTCCTCGTTCAGCTTCGCCTGCATCGTTCCCTTCTGCTCGTCCAACCTTAAAAAACACAGATGGAGTTCTTCAAGCTGGCTCAAACATGGCAGTCACATGTCTCCCTGTGCCCTGTATGATCCCACTGGCGTTGGCCCCTTCTTCTCCTCAGTACACAGTGTCCCAGCTGTTTCTAAGATGGAGTGATGAGTGCAGATGGGATTCTGATATGTCACCGTGCAACAACACATGCTGAGAACGGTCTGCGGGGAAGCGAGACGGGTTAGTGAAAACATGCCCACCGCCAGCCAATCACGTTGTTCACAGACTGACAGAAGACACAAACGGCCTATTAGAGCTGCCAGCACCCAGATGCTTTCAAACAATAATAATAATCGTAATAATAATTTCATGTATTTAGCACTTTTCAAGCATTAGGCACAAAGCTTCAGCCTGGCCTGCAAGCATTCCACATGGAACATGGAGCATCGTTCCCTTCTGCTCGTCCAACCTTAAACAAACTGTTACCTCTGCTGAGAGACAATTGCTCCAGATGCTCAGGTGGGATTCAATTCAATTTTATATTATTTATAGTGTCATATTATAACAGGAATTATCTCAGGACACTTTACAGCGTAGGTCTAGACAGATCCTGAGTCTTGGTGGGCAGCGCTGCTGGTTGGGACACAGATACATATCCAACCAATCACAGAAGTAGGTCTGCCACGGTTCACAAGCTGCTGGAACACAGTGTACTCAACAATAAAAGACTTTAGCAAGTGAATTCAAGAGAAAAGAGCATGGATATGCTTCCCGATGTTGACTGATTAGATCTGGGGTGTGAAAACTCAAAGTGTCTTTAAAATCATGTTTTACAGGAGAAATAGTAAATATCAGGAATGCATTCAATGCAGTGCAGTCGTGCATGTGTCCAGATGTCTTGACTGAGAATATCCCTTTTCCTAACAGACGCTCTCCAGCTTAGTGATGATGATGATGAGGAAGAGTGCTGTCCATCCCGTGAGGAGATCAAGCGCTGCAGCAGCAGACTGATCGAAGCTGAGCAGAACAAGAAGTCGTCGAGGAGAGCTAAGAAGAAGGAGTAGAGACACTAATGGATTAAAGAGGAGAACAGCAGGACTGAGTGATTGTCGCTGATCCACAGACATTCCTTTTCTTTCTACACTAAATAACTGTGAAAGTGTTTTCCTTAGACATTTACATCGAACAACACAGCTCATTCTTATTAATTTGCTCACTTTTATGTTTAAGTGGATTTAATTCAACTGTAATTAATTTGAATTATTTGGGGCTTAACGGTCTCAATATGTCCTTAATGTGTACAGTTGAATATTCTTCTTTAATTTAGCGTACACTGTAAGAAGGCACAAAGACAACCTCAGGACAGACCTCGCTTAAGACTGCAGAGCAGGTATTGAACCACTAGGTGGCAGCATTGTGTAACTCATGTGAAGAGAACATATGTTGAGCTGAAGGAAGGGAGCCTGCCTGACTATAAACAGCACATTATATGCTAAAGAGATCTTGTACATAGTAATAATAATAATAATAATAATTAATTACATTTATAAAGCACTTTATCATAGACACTCAAAGCGCTACACATGTAGAGCACTGACAAGGAGCTGGGGCAGTTACAGTTTATTTTACAATCTCTGAGTTTTGACACTAAATGCTGCACTCCTAATGTGTGCCTGGAATATGACAGCACACTGAACACCAACACCTGCCTATAAACTCAACATCAACATGGTTAAGTGTTGTGCTTTCACAGTAAACCCTACATTCATACTTATACAGTTTGTTACATACTGTACAGTATTAATGAAGACAAGACCTAAAAACCTTAAACCTTAAAAACCTGGACTCAACCCTGATAATATGAACAATTTCCGTCCTATTTCCAATCTTCCTTTTCTGTGGAAAAAAATTGGAACGTGTTGTTGCCTTCCAACGAAAAAGCCCACCTCAACTCCAATGACCTGTTCAAACCATTTCAATCCAGATTTCGCTCACAGCACAACACAGAAACAGCCCTCCTCAAAGTCACCAACAACCTCCTCCTCTCCTCAGACTCTGGTCACCTCAGCATCCTCATCCTTCTGGACCTCACTGCAGCCTTCGACACCATCAACCTTTCCTCCAGAACCTCCACTGGCTCCCTGTCCCACAACGAATACAATTCAAAGTCCTCCTCCTCACTCATAAAACCCTCCACAAACAGGCCCCCTCATATCTCACCGACCTGCTCCATCACCACACTCCTTCCCGCAGCCTCCGCTCCTCTGATGCCAACCTACTGTCGCCACCAATCATGACCAAGCGCCGGACCTGGGGCGACAGAGCCTTCTCTATAGCTGCCCCCCCCACACACACACACAAACACACACAGTTCTTTGTCAGAGTTCCCCTTTTAACTCATCACTCAGTCTGAAGGGCCCAAGTACAACTGGGTCAGGTATCTTAACAAGGTGAACTACTACTACTGGGCTGAAGAAAATGTGCCACTGAAACCCTTCACTGCTTCATTAGTTTTAATGTGTTTCAGATAAGAAAGATAAGGTTTCAGTTCAGTTCTGGTCGTCTTTAGGGAGTCATGATGAGAAATACACAGTTTACATCGTATAGCCTAACTTTATTTATTTATTTTATCGTTATTAATACATACTGTGTGTATATGTTTATACTTATATTGTTTATATTCTTTTTATCCTTCTTATATTTGAATGTGTGACATGCTCCAACAACACCATGACAAATTCCTCGTATGTGCAACGTACTTGGCAATAAAGCCCTTTCTGATTCTGATTCTGATTCTGATTAATGCAGAGCTGGAACAAGGTGATGATGACATAATGTTAGACAGGGTGGAGAAATGTTGTTTTTCTAACTTCAGAGTCATTAAGGTGAAATGTGAGGGTAAATCATGGTTTCTGTAGCTACAGCAGCACACACTGAAGCCTGGGAAAGCATGGCTTAAACACAGGAACATGACTCTGCAGTGTGCTGTGCTGTTCAGAAGTACACGGAGCATACTTTATAGAAATACGGTTTAAGGCTGGATAACAGCCACTTTTTGCAGTGTGTACCTTTGGTCATCAGTGGGATCTAGGGCACGATGTGACGATGTTCTGCAGAGACTAGAGACCCTCTCCTGCTGTGGCTGGGGGGAGGGGGGGAATCATGCAGGGGACAGATGAAGGAGAAGCAGAACAATCAATAGACACTGCAAATACTATATTTCTTAGTAAGTGAGACCATATCTTAATCTTTTGGCTTGCATGAGGGTATACACTCAACATGAGAAGCCTGTCCACCACTGGCTGCTGCTGTACAAACCGTGCTATCTCCTCATTCAGGTAAATATAGAGTGGCACGTAGCTTGAAATAGAGGACATGGTTAGCAACATGACATGATTAATGTAGCAAGGTCTGCTAACTCGTGTCATAAATCATCCCAGATCAAACTGATGATGGACATCACACACCGCACCAGCAGTCAAACTCACTTGGTTTTGTCTTCTTTTGTATTGCCTTTAATGATAGGACAGATTAAGTCATATTAGTGGGAGAGAGAGGGGGATGACATGCAGCAAAGGGCCGCATGTCGGAACCAAACCCACAGTCGCTGCAACAAGGACTGAGACGCTGCACATGGGGCGTACGCTCAACCAGGTGAGCTGACCAGGCGCTTCTAAAACTCACTTGTTTTACATCTCTAAATGTGATAGGCCATGTTTGCTGTGTATCCAACACAGTGTCACACTTCAGTACAGCCACAGTTAGTATGGAGAAAGATGAAAGCCAGATACTTAGGGTTGCAGCTTTGGCCCACACACACACGTCACCCCCTCCTGGAGAAACTATTGATTTAATCTTTGTTAGTGGCCTACCTCTGTCTGCAAATGATTTTTCATCTGGTGTTTTTCAACTCCATCTTAGCACTCCTCCTCTTCACCCTGTTTCTCAGGGCTTCTGCGTCATCTATCTCTCACAAAAAACAAAGCAGGTCACCCAGGTAAGTAGGTCAGAGCACAGCTGAAGCTGTGAAGCCCTCTGGCTTTAGCTCATGCTTCTGTAGTGCACGTGTTGCCAATAGCTCCCCGGAGACATCAGACGTGCGCACAGGTGTAACAATAGGAAACTCCATCAGCGTGCAAAGTGACATGTTGTTCTCCAACGTCATCACATCCACGCTTAACTGAATTGTCGTTAAAAAATTATCTTTGATTTCTTTTTATCCCTTACTTATTAGATGACTATTTCCCTATAAGTTATTGTTGTCATTCTGTGACTTCTCTGGCTCTCAGGACCTTATTCTTATCTCAGACTCAAACTCTTTCTCTGCTCCACTCCTACCTACTGGTCTTGACTGGTCAGTTGCCATCTTCCATGGCTACTTTCATAGCAGAATGAAGATGCTGCTCTGCACGACCTGGACCCGCCTGCACTGGTATTAACAAGTGTAGCTAGTGTGTATTTTCCAGTGTGTTTTGCCAAACCAAGCATGATCTTTTTGTAGTTTTATACACATGTGGAAAGAAGTCCGACTTTATTGTGACAGTGTGCAAGAAAATCTAATTTTCGCTATGCTAGCTGCATGACTCCATGGATGTGAGTAGGTCTGTCTGTCTCTCTGTCTTTCTGTCTGTCTCTCTATCTGTTTGGCTGCCTGTCTATTGGTCCATCTGTCTGTCTCTCTGTGTGTCTGTCTGTCTGTTGGTCTGTCTGTCTCTCTGTGTGTCTGTCTGTCTGTCTGTCTCTGTGTGTCTGTGTGTCTGTCTCTCTGTGTGTCTGTCTGCTTTTTCATTCAGTTGACATTCATGGTTCCCTGAAAATTCCTCTGACTTTGATGATCCGCGGACTCTTCCTCTAGCGCCATCATCAGGTCATCATGTTGTAAAACATGCTTCACATTAGACATGCATATGGATGTATTGTAACTATATTTGTACATTGAACACCCTCACATGAATCTCATGGGTTATAAACAGGGGAAGCAGGCTCGGTGCTGGGAGGAGGCACTGTCTTAAAGGAAGGGTTCTCATTTTATCAAATGTATTTAAAAAAAATCCTCATGTGCCCATTTAGTCTTTAGTTTAGCATGCACCCTAAAAGCAGCCTGACGCCTTCCAAAAGAATCCACCTACCAGCATTCCTAACAGTTGGCTATGGTATGTTTTGTTTCATTTGTAAAAATACTAACTTGTAAAAATGACAACTTGTTTTACAGGGATAACGTTTTCTTTGCCAGGCCGGTGACAGATCAGTGTGTATAAGTCCAGTTTAATAATTGACTCAAGAGATTGATTTACACCAGTTCAATTACATAATGGCAAATAAGTTTTAGTTTCAGAACTAAAGTCCTGTTAATAATGCTGTACAAATCATCTGATGTTAAAAACTGCCAATATAACTATATGAATCCATTGGGAGCATTCAGCTCAGCCATGAAGCTAAAACATATTAAAATATCAATAAATAATATAGTGCAGTGGAATATTAAAGTATGTTATTGGTGCAGGTTCCAGCTGGACAGCACTGATGGGAAAGTATGGTAATTTGGCAGGATTTGCATAGTAATAGAGCCAGTTTAGCCAAGTGATCATTGATTGACGGGGGGGGTAGAAGAGCAGAGCTTGTTGTGGAGCTGAATCAATGGAATGAGTGAGAGGGAATCTGTGAGTTAGTTTGAAAATAAGACATGAAATGATTTGGAAGTTTTCACTCTATCTTACGTATAAAAGTACATATTTGGTAAAAAATAATAAAAGATATTGTAAGAAGTTGAGTTTAAAGACTTAAATGTGCAGAAGAAATAGTTGATATTGCCTTGGTTTTTATGAGTTGTTTTCTTCTTTTCAATTTGCTTCGGTCTCATTAGTTTCATCCTTTATTTCAGGAAGCTTTACACCTAACATTGTTAATATAATAAAATTGGGAGACATAGAAATGATCATAATCAATTGTATTTTCTATTTACACCAATCCATTTTGATGGAGAGTTTAGTTTAGTGTCCCATGATGGATGTGTTCCCACCGAGGACAGAATTAACTACTGGGTCAAATGTGACTTTAGTTCAGCTGTTTCTGATTAAAAATGAAATATTGTGTATGTATTCAGGCCAGGTAGACCTTCTGTTGTCTCTTTTTTTGCCAATACTGTCAACAAAGGAAACTATCTGAACTAAATCAGAGTTATTGACATTGTGTAGCAGAGCTATAACATATCTGCATCCAGCTATTTTAATCCAGTGATGCTCGCAGGGGGAGTTTTGGAGGTGGAGGGGGGGGCATGCGTCAGACATCTAAAAACAGCACCGCGTCACGTGAACGACCCCATGCCAGCTTTTCCACCTAGCTTCCATGTGGATAATCTGAATGCTGCAGCAGTCCAACTCATTATGATGGAAGCCGTCCACTCACAGGATGAAGGGCTGCAGCCAGTTGTTTGTTGTTAGCTATGTGATGAATCAGGATCAGTGATAGCAACTGTACTGCTTCCCATGAGCGCTGTCAGGCCTGGCCGTTGGAGCTAAAGCTAAAGGTTCTCTAAATGATTAGATGTTATAATTTACAAAACTAAGAATAATTAAAAAAAATAGCCCAGGATCCATTCATCTCTCATTCCAATTATGCATTAAAGCCCTCGAAAATAATTTGATATTGTTGATCAAAAACACGTGTTTGTTTTGGGTCTTCTGTGTGTCATTCAAGCAGCAGGTCTACCTCTCCCTACCAGTGTTACTAGTTCACTAAGGCAAGACTTCAAGTCTATGGATATAAGAACTTTAAAAAAGATATTAAATGTTGAAGGCAACGAGGCTCAGGTGAGGCTAGAGGAGGTAGAGAGACGGACTGTTCCTCTTCCTCTCTATGACATTTATGGTTTTTAGTGTAATATCTTAACAACTGTTGGATGGACTGGAATTTGCTGAACTCAGAATGTCATCCTCGGGATTAATTATAATCACTTTTGGCGATCCCTTCTCATTTAGTGCCATCATCAAGTCCACATTTCATTTGAAACTAATAATGTTTCCATCAGCCTAATGATCAAATGTTAGCATGCTAACATGTCAAACTAAGATGTGAACATGGTAAAAATGAATACTACTTAACTCAATTGATTTCATTTTATTTAGTGTCGAATCCTAATAGAAGTTGTCTCAGGACACTTTACAGAGATAATTTACAGAGACACAACAATCCCCCCCAAGAGCAGACATTTGGTGTGACAGTGGAGAGGACAACCTCAGACAGACCCAGACTCTTGGTGGGAGGCCTTCTGCCGCTGCCGGATGGGGGAGCGAGACATAGAGAGAGAGAAAGATATATACACAAGTATGATTCATAATAATTATAGCAGTGGGGACAATGGAATGACATGATGAACAGTGGCAATTATATTATTATCTTGTTTCTAGACAGGGAAAAGGTCAGCTGGCTCACTCGCTGGTTAAGACATCATACACGGGACAGAAGGCCGTGTTTGTTTAGAAAGTGACAGAGTTATTCATTTTGATTAATAGTGGGTGTGGGACCAAAAATCATGGCACCGGGCCTTCCGGGGCCAGAGCTATCTTGCTTGTGTCTAAGATGGAGCAGTGACGCTCTCTCACCATCTCCACGGCTACGGAAGACCAGAACAATGTGGTGGCTAGCTTGATAGCATTGCCACAATCAAAACTGACTTTCTGATGACGCCATGAAGTTTGATTTGATTAGATTTTTTATTTATCTCGAACAAACAGTATGCTGTAAAATAAAAAAAAAACACAGATAAAAACACAAACATAGACACCAAAGAAGAAGAAGAAGAAAAAAGAAGGATAAGTTTGAGAAGTAGCAGGTGGAAGCACAATGCTTATAAAGTCCTGCCCCTACTCCACGATCATATAATTACAGAAAAAATCTAATAGATTTGCACATGTAACCGGCCTGGCCTCAGTACCGGTTACCTGCGTTGTGTCTAATTTGTGAAGCAGACGACTGGAGACTCAGGCTTTGGCACAGGACATTTATTGCTCTGTTGAGTGTTTTAGAGAAGAGAAACACAGCGTTGGTAGAATGCCCTCAACACACGCCGCTCTCGGCCAGATCCAACATCGTCTCTCAGAAATATTTTCATTTCTCAATAAAATAAAAACACATATGAAACAATAAATGCAAAAATACAACATAAGAATATAAAAATACTTTTGTAATATATAGCCTATATAAAACTGCTCTCAGATGTCTCACACTCTCACTTTAACTGCAATCTCACAGCATTACAAAATACACATTTTAAATCACAATAAGTCCTGTGCAAATAACATACCTGTTGAGTGTTTTAGAGAGGAGAAACACAGCGTTGGTAGAATGCCCTCAACACACGCCTAACAACATAAAGAGAACATACATGTACTTATACGGGCGCAGTGCAGGACACAAAATGGCGAATGCCAACGCAGATACATATGAAAACATAGCATGTAAGCTAGCTCACTAAAACACTCAGAACTGAATAATAAACAAAAATACACGGAAGAGAATGAAACAGTCCAATTACTAAAAACCTATACTAACCACAATCAGCCTGTCTAATCACTTAAATACACATTAAACATAGTATTTTATACATCCGCCTCGCGCTACACAAAGTACCTACCGCTCTCGGCCAGATCCAACATCGTCTGACGAGAGCCGGGAAAACAAATAGTACGTCCACAAAACGACCAGCAGAGGGCGCATTACCCATGAAAAATACATACACAGTCCCTTCATTGAATGAGGAGAAATAAACAAAAATGAATACACAGTAAAATGAGGGATATTTGGTGGAATACAAACACTTTTCCATACCTGCTACATTCACCCCCCCTGAATTACACCAATATCCTGATTGCACACTGGATAACAGGATCAAACATATACAATAGAGACAACCAACATTCTGTTAATACTGGAACGGGTCCACGTAAAGAATACAATCTTTATATTCAGCTGTAAAAGCTACCTGCTAACCAAGTTAAGAGAAATTAAAAGGGTGATCAAGCCTCCAATCTCTCATTGAACAGTATGGTGCCTTGTACACCAAACCACCCGACCTACTTAGTCCCAAATTGTACATATAAGCATTTAACACACAATTCTCAGTATCACAAGCTTATAAAATAAGCTGGAGAAAATAAACAAAACAACCTCTCTAAAACAGGGTTAAAAGAGACTGTGATCTCTTATTGATGGAATTAGCTAATCCCCTGAAGGTGAATGGTGTCTGAGCCATTGTCTCGACCAGACGGTTGACTCTCTTAACAACTCTACCAGCACGTGTCTTGACTACACCATGTGTGTCCGATTGTCTGTGTGCTCGGTTGTCTTGGGTTTGAGTTATGTCAACTGTCGGTACTACAACTGGACTTTCACAATCTGAGGCACCGTCTACATCAGTCTGAAGCTTGAGAGAGTCCTGAGTGTCACTGACATTGTCACTTGCCTCTCCACTCTCGACTTCAACATCTTCCTGACACATCTGGATGTCTTCTGTTTCATCACCCCCCCATGATCTGTGACTGACGGCATCTCCTGTTCCACTCAGTACCCAAGCACTCGTCCTATCCTCCAAATCCTCCTCCTCCAAAGAGCTGGCAAGATCCACTGAGTTAGACTCCTCTTCTGAATAACCAAAAGAGCTCTGAGCTTCAGTTATGCCTCCGTTAGCAGACTCAAGGGGCAGAAAACTAATATCGAGGATAAGATTACGATGTACTACTCTTGTGTTCCCCTTTTCATCTTCCAACTTGTATATGTGTGTCTGTGGGTTTCTGTCTATGACAGTATACACCATTGCCGTCCCACTTGTCTGCAAGCTTTGTTTTCCCTCTCTCACCTTTGTTGGCGAGGAGTACTCTGTCTCCTTTGTTCAGGTAAGTTCCTTTGATTCTTCGATTGTATCCTCTGGCCTGTTTCTGCTGCTCTTTGATGGCATGTTCTTGTGCAATAGCTGCTGCCTCTTGGAGGTGGGACATGAGTGTATTCACATAGCTGCTATAGTCAACAACCACAGGGTCCTGCAACACCTGTTTGAACATGACATCGACAGGGAGCCTCGGTACACGGCCGAACATAAGATGGAAAGGGGCATATCCAGTTGTCTCATGCACGATTGCATTATATGCAAACGTTAGAGTTTGTATTTGTTGGGGCCATTTGGCCTTCTCTCTCAGTGGCAACGAACGAAGCATACTACCCAGAGTCCTATTGAACCTCTCAGTTCCTCCATTTCCCATTGGATGGTATGCTGTGGTGTGCGACTTAGAGACTCCTGACAGCTTCAGCAGTTCAGCAATAAGTTCACTCTCAAAATTAGCCCCTTGATCTGTGTGGATGCGTTCTGGAAATCCATAGACACAAAAGACGTTATCCCATATCCTTTTAGCAACCTGCTTTGCCGTTTGATTTGTGCATGGAAATGCGTGGGCCAACTTTGTGAAGTGATCTGTTAGAACGAGAACATCCACTGAACGCTGTTTGCAGTCTTCTGCACTCCAAAAATCCAAACACACCAACTCCATAGGAGCGGAGGTCCTGATACTTTCGAGTGGAGCTCTGGCGGAAGGATCAGGTGTCTTGGCCAGGATACACCTCTGACAACATCTGACATAGTCTTTGATCTGATGCTCCATCTTGGGCCAAAAGAATCGCTGTCTTGTCAGTTGAGTTGTTCTTGCCTGCCCCTGATGTCCGGCTAAATCATGGACACCCTGCAGGGCTTTTCCTACCAGACTTCTTGGTAATACAAACTGGTATCTCTTTTGTTTACTTACGGGAATCTTTGGTTACCCGGTAAAGCACTCCATTCAGAACCTTCAACCTCTCCCACTGCTTGATGAGCACCAAGGCCCTTGTGTCCAAACCAACCCTCTCTCTCCTTGAGGGCCTCCTCTTCCGGCTGAGAAATGGCATGATCTTTGAGATGCTAGGATCCAGCTCTTGGCTTTGTCTGAGCTCCTCCAAGGAGAAGGTAGGTAACAGGTCTTGTCCTGGTGGTACAAGGTGCTGAGCCGATTGGACTAGCTGAGCTGCTTTACACTCTGTGGCAGTATCCCATCGGTTATGAGCATCAAGAAGGGCCTCCACAACTCGGTTACATGAGAATAGGAGAGGATGAGACTTATTTGTAGGCTCTTGTTTTGATTTCTCAGTCTGGAGACACTGTACTTTCAGACGAAAGAGATCTTGCACTCCATCTTGCTCAAGTTCCTCCGATTCGGTGAGTAGATTGTCATAACACTCTGTGATAAGCCTCTGACCAACTGTCCTAGCAAATGGGTCCCGGCTGAGAGCGTCAGCCACTATGTTCTTGGTTCCTGCAATGTGCTTTAGATTGAAGGTGTATGGAGCGAGCTTGGCGACCCAGCGCTGTTCGCAGGCATCAAGCTTGGGCTTGGTCATTATATATGTGAGTGGATTGTTATCAGTCCACACTGTGAATGAGTTACCCTTTAGCCAGTGGCTGAACTTTTCACACACACTCCACTTTAATGCCAAGAACTCAAGCCTGTGTGCTGGATACCTCTTTTGTGAACCGCTCAGGGTCTTACTTGCAAAAGCAATGGGTCGTGCCTTACTCTCACCAACTGGTATCTGAGATAAGACTGCACCTAGTCCATCCAAGGAAGCATCGATTGACAGGATCAGTGGACGTGAAAAATCAGGGTGGGCAAGAACCACACAGTTCAGTAGACTCTCTATCAGACTGACAAGGGCTTCGTCACATGCTGGACTCCAGTCATCAGATTTAAGTTTCCTGTATGTCCCTGCATTTTCCTTTACTTTCACTTTTCCTCTCCTCTTCTGTCCAGCAGTGAGAGCAAAGAGTGGTTTAGCGATGGAAGATCAGTTGGGGATAAAGTGCTGATAGTAGAAGATAATCCCCAAAAAGGATTTGATCCTCCGCACCGAGGGTGTACATCCATCATTTTCCATGAGATCAGTTTTGGACATTTTGGATATGACTTCGACCTTTGCCGGATCCACAGCCACCCCACTGCCGTCGATGATATGGCCTAGAAACCTGACAGACGCTCGCATCAAATGGAACTTCTTAGGACTTAACTTGAGATTGTGGTCTCGCAGTCGTTGAAAAACAATCTCCAGCCTCTGTAAGGCTTCCTCCTCAGTTGGTGCGAAAACGAGCAGGTCATCCAAGTAGCATAACAAGCTGCTGAAGTTGAGGTCACCAAATATACTCAACATCATGCGCATGAATGATGCAGGACTATTGCACAGCCCCTGCGGCATCCGGTTATACTCATGTAGGCCTAGTGGCGTAGTGAAGGCTGTGTATTTCTTGTCCTCTTCAGCCAAGGGGACATTATAGAAGCCGGATGTCAAATCCATCGTGCTGAAAAAGGTGTTTCCCCCCAAAGCAGCCAAACAGTCTGATTGGTGTGGGAGCGGGTGGGCGTCCTTGAGCGTTCTCGCATTCAGCCAACGGAAATCTGTGCAGATCCTCAAACTTCCATCTTTCTTCCATACCAACACCAATGGTGAGGCATAGTCACTCACAGACTTCCGTATTATCCCTTGTTCCTGCATCTCTGTCAGGGTTTGTCGTAGTTTCTGATACTGAGCAGGTGGAACTCTCCGATAAGGAAGGCGGAACGGACGATCATCGGTAAGTCGGATGCGATGGACAAAGCCCTTTGCCTCGCCACAGTCCAATGCATGCTTTGAGAAAACATCATTATAGCGCTCAATCAACTGCACTAACTTTTCTTTCCCCTTGTGGTCAGTGTGACAAGATTTTAGGTCAAGGTCGCTGAGGCCAACATCTCGCAGTCTCTGTTCAAGTTCTGAAAGGTTGGTGGGTGTGGCATGTTCCTCAGGAGCAGTTTTCTCAACCTCACAAGAGCCTTGGAAGAACTCAAAATCCTCTACAGCCAAGCAGGGGGATACATCAGCCAGTTTACAGTTCCTTTTCAGCGTAATGGGTTTATCAGACAGATTAGTGACCTTCATGGGGACCCACCTGTCACCCCACAGCGGAGTCACTACACGGCCAACCATTATGTTACGCGGCATTGACTTAGATGAGGTAGGTTCAACAATGGCTGCACTTCCTGGTGACATGGGTCCATTTTTAGGAAGCTTACCCCATACAAGATGTTCTTGTCTGGCCAGGAGAGTAACAGCCTGCCTGAGCTTGACTGTGCCAATTTTGGTTGGTAGCTCCCCACCCCTCCAACGAGATGTATTTGCCATTAGGTCCAAAAACTGCTCACACTCCGGAGACGAAGAGAAACTGTCATTAGTGACTAGTCGCCAATAATCATCACTGCTTTTAAACTGATGCATGAGAAACTTAATCACATTTGTGCCAATGATTAGGTCATCTCGTTGACCTGGTACCACAAGCACTGGAACAATGCAACTCTCTCCATACACCTTCAGTTCAACCTCATAAATGCACTTTGGTTTTGTGAGTTTCCCTCCACACCCCACTAAAACCACTTCTTCATCCATTTGTTTTGGCACTGACAATATGCTTTCATCGAGCATCCTTTTCTCCACTTCTTCGCTGAAAGTGCAGGCCATGGAGCCTGAATCAAGCATTCCTCTCAACTGAAATTTGTTATTCACACTGACAGGAGCATAGAACAGTTCATCGTATGGTTCAACTCTTTGTGTGTTCTGTGCTATTACTTTCACCCCAACTGGTGTGGTGCTGCATGCCTTCACAAAATGCTGTTCAAGTGTATTGTCATTTTCGAGGGTTTGTTTATCATCACCCACACATCCCCTCCCCGAATGCGGGTCAATTAGTTTAAAGGCTGCTGCTCTTGGGGTGAGTTTGTGGCCAGATGCTCCTGTCTGAAATTGTTATTCGGACAGTTCCTCTTGATGTGCCCAGGCTTGAAGCAAGACAAGCACAAGCGCTCATGCCTACAGTGAGCCAGGGTGGAGTGTTCAACAGACTTGCAAACCTTGCAGAATTTTTTTTGAAACTGGTCAGGTGAGTGCTGTCTGACTGCTGTTGCTTGATTGTTTTGAGCAAGTGTGCGGTCAAGGAGACCAATGAGGGTCTTTATGCAATTGCCATCAATCTGAGGGTGAGTTGTGGCACTCAACTCAACTGGGACAGGAGGCGGCACTGAGCAGCTGGCTGAAGTTGACACATCGGCTGTAGCAGTTTGAACATGAGCTGCCATAGGTCTAGCTGATGTGAAGCGACTCGGCTTGGTAAGCGACTTTTCCTTCAGTTCTATCTGATAACGGTCGACATGTTCCTGTATTTCACTAGCAGTCCACTTGTCTGGTGCTTTGAATCTCAACACTGCAGCGAGAGAGGGATCTGGACAATACTTTACAAACATCATGGTTACCTCTCGACGGGAATCACCAATGTGTCTTCCTTGTCTCTTTAAGCCCTCCTCAGCTGCATCGACAGCCTTGTTAAGGCGGATCCAATATTCGACTGGGTTCTCTCCTGCAACAGGCACTGTGCTATAGAAGTCAGCAAGGGGCATACTTGAACATGTTATTTCACCGAAATGTTGTTTCAGTATATCGGTTATTACTCCTGGGTTCTCGTGGGGCTCCAGTGATGGGTTGCTACGGAGGGTTATCTTCACTACGTCTTTAGCTTTACCCATTAACTTTGATAGAATCTCTTCAGACTGCTCTTCGAGTTTCACACCTCTCTTTCTCGAGTATCTGTTCATGAACTCCTCCCACTCGCATACAGAATGCTTGTCTGAGCCATCTCCTCTGAAAACAGGAGGCTCTTTCACATCGGACTGCATGACCAACTTCATACCAGTCAGATTAAGGGTAGAGTCAGCGAGTATCTGGCCTGCACCTGAGTTCTGAACCTGTGCACCTTCACCGGTATTCACCTCCCCCCTTAACTGAGCTGACAGAGTCTGTCCCACTTGCTGGGCGATGTGCGTGATAAGATTACTCAGAGCTGGGTCAGCAATGTCTGGAATTGCTGAAAGCATTTCAGTGGGTCTACTGTTAGGGAATAGACTATTAGATAGCCTGGTGGAGCTTAAGGCAGGTGAGCCCACATTACCTGGAGCTCTAACTGGAGTATTACACAGCTCACTTAAAAGCCTCCCCCTCCCAGAACTAAGAACAGAATCAATAGAGAGCACATTTTCTCCCCTTCCAATATTAAATGTCATTTTCTTCACTCAACACTTAATTCAGAGCCACACAAAAACAGAAAGTACCCTTTTTTTTCTTTTCTTTTTTCTACAATAGGCAACAAAGATATATATATATATATATATATATATATATATATATATATATATTTTTTTTTTTTTTTTTTCTTCAGCAAAACATAAAAAAATCCCACTGAAATGTCACTTCAATAAATAGTTCTTTTAACTGTGACAAAATCACTTCAGTGCTATCTCAAACAAAAAAAAAGAAGAAAACCTATGGCTATGGCGTTCAGCAACCTCCAGTGACCAAGCTGGTGTTGATCCACAATGGATCCGGGTCACGGCACCAATGTAACCGGCCTGGCCTCAGTACCGGTTACCTGCGTTGTGTCTAATTTGTGAAGCAGACGACTGGAGACTCAGGCTTTGGCACAGGACATTTATTGCTCTGTTGAGTGTTTTAGAGAGGAGAAACACAGCGTTGGTAGAATGCCCTCAACACACGCCGCTCTCGGCCAGATCCAACATCGTCTCTCAGAAATATTTTCATTTCTCAATAAAATAAAAACACATATGAAACAATAAATGCAAAAATACAACATAAGAATATAAAAATACTTTTGTAATATATAGCCTATATAAAACTGCTCTCAGATGTCTCACACTCTCACTTTAACTGCAATCTCACAGCATTACAAAATACACATTTTAAATCACAATAAGTCCTGTGCAAATAACATACCTGTTGAGTGTTTTAGAGAGGAGAAACACAGCGTTGGTAGAATGCCCTCAACACACGCCTAACAACATAAAGAGAACATACATGTACTTATACGGGCGCAGTGCAGGACACAAAATGGCGAATGCCAACGCAGATACATATGAAAACATAGCATGTAAGCTAGCTCACTAAAACACTCAGAACTGAATAATAAACAAAAATACACGGAAGAGAATGAAACAGTCCAATTACTAAAAACCTATACTAACCACAATCAGCCTGTCTAATCACTTAAATACACATTAAACATAGTATTTTATACATCCGCCTCGCGCTACACAAAGTACCTACCGCTCTCGGCCAGATCCAACATCGTCTGACGAGAGCCGGGAAAACAAATAGTACGTCCACAAAACGACCAGCAGAGGGCGCATTACCCATGAAAAATACATACACAGTCCCTTCATTGAATGAGGAGAAATAAACAAAAATGAATACACAGTAAAATGAGGGATATTTGGTGGAATACAAACACTTTTCCATACCTGCTACACACAGCATACAAAATTGTAGGTCATAAGACACTTCTGCTTTGGCTACATTGATTGCGTAACATATGCGGACCGTTAGCGGCGCGGATGTACCGCTGAATGGATCTTTTAACCGTCTCCACCTGCTGCGCCACCCGGCGTAGGATTGAGCTTTTCTTTGGGATTGTTGTTCCTTCTTCAGTTTTTTGGAGCCGGCACAGCGCTGTGAAACATCAATCTACTGTTATCAGAGGACGATGGAAACCAGAAACCCCTTTAAAAATGAAACTGCCAACACGCTCTCTGACAGTCATTAAGTTGTTTCCTGTATATCGGTAGTTTAATTTAAAAGAAATATAGACACTTTATGATCCATTTCTGTGTGAAAGAGCTGCACACACCTCACATGAAATATATAAATAGAAAACTGTCCTGTTTTTGCGCCTGTAGAGCAGATCTCTGCTCTCTGTCTGGTGTCGCCAGTTTCATAGATTATAGTGGAAGTGTAGCGTTGGAACGTCTGCTCACGTCTTATAACCTTATATTGTTATGGTACAGTTTAGCCACCAAGCATCAGTATGAGCTGCTTGTCAACATAGCGCATTATAGTAAGCTGGATTGATAGTAAATATTATATCAATAAATTATGTCTCTAATGTATTACCGTGTTGCAAAGGGGCATGTAATTAATGAACAAAATGATGTATTATTGTTAATGAGTATAATTCTGTGACATGGTATGTTATACTATTACTCTCCAAGGTATCATCTCCTGTTTCCCCTGTTTTGATGTAGGTTAGAGCAACTGGAGGGGTCAAAGGTTATATGACGCCATTGACAGGTGACTAACTGACACACTCTGTGTAAAGCCCCAGCTCTAATAGTCACGATTTACCACAGTATCTGCATGGCTTTGTTTAGTGTTTAAGTGTTCCCAGCAGAGGCTTGTTTCACCTTGTTGTATTTTATTTACAGTTTGTCAAATTATATTAAATCAGATTTTATATATATATATATCTATGCACATACACGCGCACCATGGCAACCATGAAGCCATATATATAAGCCCTGGGTATGAGGACATTTTGGGAAGGACTATGCAGTATTAATCAGCTGAAGTCAACAACTTCACTCCAGTTTTTTGGAGGTTGTTCTCAGTCTCTCTGAAAAATATAGCACATTTAGGAGCCAACTCAAGGATACACCATGAGAAGCATTAATTGCAAGATTTAATTCCAACATCAATCCTGGCATGCATTCAGCATCACAGATTTATGATATATATACACACATTAGTACAAGAGGATCCACAGTTGGAATTTCTCTTTTAAATCAATGAAGGGCAAACAGATTTTAGTAGCTTAATCATGAAAAATAACATTATCATAAAACTGAATGCCAAGCAATACTAAATAACCATTCATATGTCTCCAACATAAGAATTATCTTGTGATACACAGAGATTATCCATTGATATTTGTACTTAAATCAGGGTGTTTGGAGGCAGAAATGGCAGGGTAAGTGGTACAAGACTTTAAATCCATCCGCTATTCACCTTCCATAATGTATTTATCTGTTTATTAGAACACTATGATCCCACATTTATAGTGTTTTGATTCCAGAAAAGAAATGAGAAAAAGATGATGAATCCCATATCTTACCTGCATTTTCAAAACCTTTATGCACAATCAACAATGCAAATCTATCCTAAACATACAGGAAATTTGATTTAGAATTGAGTTTCTTCCATATGCTGATATTTACGTGGACTACTGTGCAAAGCATTTAAAGTTACAGAAAACAAAATAAAAGCTAAAAGCTGTTTAAAGCTGTTGTGTTTCCTTGTGAACATGTCTGTTTTCTAGCTTGCAGTCTTCTTGCTTATATGGGCCACATTTCATGACACATTACTGCTGCTAGCTATAGATCAGTGGAACAGCTTGAAACATTCTGCAGGAAATGATGTTGCTTCAGCATCCTCATACATGTGCTCAACATATAAAAGGGGGACCCACTCGTAAAAACATTGCTCCATAGTGCTATTAGTCACCAAAAAACTCCACAGGGTACCTTTAATTTCACATGTGCTCCCCAACAGCTATAACACATAAAACATGGTTAGGTAGCAAACATATATTTATGTAATTTCAGTGGTGGACTGACTGACATCCCTATAGCCATGCCACTAGCATGGCTAAAAACTCATCTGTTACTGAGCCCTTAGTCTCGCACTGCCAGACCTGGCCAGAGGAGGGTCTGGCTAGTCCACACAGCATTCCTGGATGGGAGAAAAACGTGCTCTGGTTTATTGGCATTACTTTAAACCAATCACAATTGTCTTGGGCGGTGCTAAGCGCCGGCTGCAGGCCTGGTGCCTCTGCAAAATAGTCTCAGGAAGGAACTTGTTTTGGTGGAACGTGTACGTTCAAAAGTAGTTTTAGTTGTGCAACAGAAAACTCAGATTGGACAGATAGTCTAGCTAGCTGTCTGGATTTACCCTGCAGAGATCCGAGGAGTAGTTAACCATAGTCCTCACAAATCCACCAGAGGTTAGAACCCCAACACAAAGACAGAGGAAGGGGACGGACATCCGGTGAAATGGCAACTGTGTACTTTGTTAAAATGTTGAGGCCAGTTTAGAAGTAAATAATAATACATTTTATTATTGTAGCCAAGTAGAAACATATTGAACTCGCTGTAGAGCACTTGTTGCTCTAAGAAATAAATTGTGTATTGCACTTTATTTCTGTTCTGTTTCCTGTTATCTGAAACTGTGTACAGCAAGGTTTTCTTTGAAGTTTGAGGCAAGTTTATTACTTTATTTTTATACAGTTCTGTAAAAAAAAAAAAAATCTTCCCAGCCCTTGTCACATGACCAATTTATTTTTGAATTTGTTTGTTTCCACATATACACATTTTTTCGCCTTAAGAGCCCAGAAAATGTGTTTTGTATTTGGATACACAATTTGTTCAAAAACAAGTTAAATTAATAATGAATGTGATGTGTTTTATTTAGTAAAATTACATTGTGTTGTTCTATCCTATGCAATATTTTCTATGCTGTATTCTGATAAAATCCCCTGGACCCCCACTGACTGATTATTGGTCCCCCCCGCCCCTGGTCCTTAAGAACATTTTCGTATTTACAATTTTTTTTAATTTATTTTATTTATTTAGAGAAACAGGGACAGCGTACAATAAACATTAACCTCAAGAGGAGAGATGCATAGTACCAGGTTTTAGCTCAAGAGCTAATTTTCACCCGTAGTCCCTGGGCAGGCTGACTTGGCCAAAAAGCAAAGCCTCTTGAGGGAGGGAGATAGGTCAAGAAGTCACCTAATTAGACTACTAGCATCAATCTTCCATCAAAGGAGACACCCAGGTGAGAGTGTTATCCCTGTCCCTATATTTTTCTGAGTATGATAATTGGTTTAAAACCCAGCGCCTGAACCAGGACAGAATGATAATAGAATGTATGTAAAGAAACAACATAGGAGCAAAAAACAACAATCAATGGCATATCTAAAAGCTAGTATCAAGACTACAACCATGACTAAAACTTACTTAGCTACAAATTCACAACATGTACCAGTGACAACCCATTGGATGGCATGTGATTTGTTGATTGTTCAGAAACAACAGTGAAATAAATGTTGGTCAAACTGCGGGAGAAAATGGGAAATAAATGTAGGCGGTGAGGCAGAAGAAATCTGCAGTGCTCTGGGAAATACTGGAGGATTGGCTCGTAAGCTTGTATCAGCTGAAAGGAGTGTGAGCACAGAGTCTGACAGATAACTCACTCTGGTTCGGATGGGGTTTTTTTGTTGTTATTTTACACTATGGCTTCTTTCATTCCAGGCTTTGATATATTCTCTGTAAGACATCATCATCTGTGGAGTTCTATGTGAGGTAATCTTACTGAATGGCCACAGTGATTTTATTTACCCTTCCCAACCACTGTACCACTATACACCCTTATTTACAGTTACATACAGTTTGCATGATGATTATTATTCAATACTTGAAATGATCTGAAAGCTCATTGAGTTTTTTTCAGTGATACACCGTTTTCCGATCAGTTTGAACACCTGTGTGCACAAAGATAGTGCTGTCAAATAAAACACAGGACTGATCAGAGAGAGCAACATCGGTCACAAATGTTCAGACCCTTGGAGATGATGATTAAGAGTGTGCCCCTTATTGTGCGTGGGCTCTGTCACATGCTGAGTCAGTCCATAGTTCTCAAAAACACAACACAGTTCTTTGGTCCCTCTGTCCTGGGGGCTGTCAACATGAATGTTGAAATCACCAGCAATAACTACACAGTCAAAGTTAATACACATTATAGACAGCAGTTCAGTGAAGTCATCGAAGAAGGATGCACAGTATTTAGGTGGCCTGTAGATATTTAGAAATATAGGTCAAGGGGAGGACCTTAGCTGAAGAGCCACATATTCAAAATAAACACAATTTCCTACTAATCATTTGCACACATTAACAGTTGTACTCTTTGCCTTAAAAGTAAGCAGAAGATAATATTTACCATGAAGATCAATTTTCTACAACGCTATAATATGATGCGTAAATATCTCTTTCGCTCTGTTTCTCCCTCTCTCTCGTGGGCTAAAATATAAATGTCCTAAGTCATATTAACTTCCACTGCTCGCTTTTAATGCAAAGTGTACAACTGTTGGTTTTTGCAGATGACAGTGACTCATTGAACTATCATTCAGTCTGTCCGATATTATCTGCCACGCTTTTTCTCACGTTTTTTTTTATTTTTAGAGGACAAGTTTCCTTCTCTACATATTATATGCCTTGCTCCCTTGTATATATGGACATAGAAAATAAAGACACTGAATAAATTGGTCTCTAAAATCTAGAAACTATAAAGATAATTAAGTGATACATTTCATGCACACTGTAAACAGTTGTCTACACTATATAGTTACGTATTGGTTCAGTGAACTAAGACTTTAATTTGGGAGGATTGTACAATTAGGATATGTTCTTAAAATTCTCATTAAAGAATGCAAACAATTTAATCGACTAAAATAATTTAAGGTGCATTGGTCCACTATAGAAACACACATGTACAGCACTTTATATATTGCCCTTAGTAACAGACTTAATTTAAAACACATTTGGCAACTTTATCAGCCTTTTCTAATAATCTCAACAACTGCAGTAATATATTCATCAAACTTCTAACAACAATATGAACAGCAGTCTTCATACAGCAATATAACAGTAACAATGACTGTCACATGAATAATTATAAAAAAGGGTCAACTTTAAATAATAACAGTACTTAAATGAACAGCAACGTGCACCTGCTGTATTTTAATGCAGGCTGATAACAATAAGGTAAAAGCACTGCTGGGTGATCAGAAAAGACTCCAGGATGAATGAATCCTGGCTGTTTTTTTTTCAGAATCAGAATCAGAATCAGAAAGGGCTTTATTGCCAAGTACGTTGCACATACGAGGAATTTGTCATGGTGTTGTTGGAGCATGTCACACATACAAATATAAGATGGATACAAAGAATATAAACAATATAAGTATAAACATATACACACAGTATGTATTAATAACAATAAAATACATTTAAATAAATAGTCAAATAAGTTAAACAGTAGTAAAAAGGAACGCTACAGCGTCCACGCTACAGTTAGCCTGGTCAGGAGCAGCCTAGTTGTAAAGAATAAATCTCCATTGTAACTTAGGTGCCTCTGCTTTTGTGAAACCGAGTCAAGGCTAAATTGAGCCAGATAACTGGGAAATACCGGCTTAATCCCTTATCTTGGTTTTGTGAAACAGGCCTCAGGGCAGAGCAGAAAATCACAACGGCAGGAAGTAAAACAAGACACGATACAGGAGAAGCAGAAACTACAAAATAAAACGAAACTGAAGCATAAAACATACACATGGATAGAAGTATACCAAACAGAACACAGGTCAAACATAACCATGAACAAATACCAGGGAAACGGTAACACAGGAAAAGAATTGACTAAATGAAACAGTAAAAAAATAAATAACTATGACACTGAAAATATTAAATCACTACAATTCCCCAGGGCAGCTGTCTAGGACCTCTCCTTTATTTTATATTTGCAAATGATCTGCCGTGTGTATTAAAAAATGCCTGCATTGTATGCTGAGGATACCACAATGCAAAGCAATGCATAAAGAGTTGATGCTGGTTTCTGAATAGGTCTCTCAGGGGTGCTCTAATGACAGACCAAGAGCTGTGCATCTCTTTGCAAGGATCTATTGAGCAGGTTGAAAGAGGAGGAAGGTCTATCATCACAAGGTGTTCTTACTTTTTACCAGAGATAATAATCTGGTCCAGTGGTTTACAACACAGCTGCAAGCGTTTGGTTCGGTACGTGTGCCTTAAGAAACCTACCTTCAGTATATCCACAGCTAACACACACTGATGATGGTTGATATTGTAGATTGTCTATAATGTGATGTTTGAATGTTTTGTCTTGTATTTTGTGTGGACTGAGATAGAAAAGTTGTCCCAAATAAAAAAAGAAACTGATTCAGAGCATTAACTTCAAGTATAAATCTCATTTCATATTTCTTGATATAACTCAGCGAGGACACACATCAGTTCTCTATTGCCTCTGTTTGCTGGCAACAGCAGTATGCTGGGATATTTAGGTCAAGATGATCCAGTGGGTGTCTCTTGAGACAAGCAGGATGAGACTCAACACTTGCTAATGGAAGGCCTCTCTAATTCTCTTGGCAAACATCAGTCAAAAAGAGAGATTGATGGAGACTGCAGGGACACTGCAAGTAATAGCCAAGCCAAGTAATAACAAGTTGGAAAGTTCACTGTAGAATTATTACAGTAAAATCACACTGAAACGATAGACAGAGGGTAACTGGTTGACAATTTTCCTCACAAACGTGACTTTGACCTATAGGACTACAGAGCGCTCCTCAACTGTAAACATGGCGACTCAAAAGAGGGATGATGTGGAAGATAAAATGTTGTGAAACAGATGAAATTTCTGTTGTTTTTTCTTTCTTTTTTTAAGGCTTTTCCGAACACAAGACTGCAAGCATCATACACACTGCTATAGAGCTCAACAGTCCCACCCACAGCGGGTTCCGGAAGTAAAAATACAATGCAATTTCTCCATTGACCATTGGAGTATAAAGCCATAAAATGGTAACTGTCGATGGTAGACTTAAAACCAGCTACGACATGACTCAGCAATTGTATATGCTCATATAGACGGCAAAAGTTCATGGGGCACCAACCTTGTTTTGAGATAAATGTCTTTTATTCGCGATGTCTTGGATAAGTACTTCATTACCCACAATCCTGAACAATCCCACAATGATGCCTCTGATTGGTGGAACTCATGCTGGTGAGGAGGGGGGGTGTCAGTACCCGATCTGTGCTGCCTGCACGATCCGTTATGCGCATGATGATAATCCTGTTTTATGAGGATTTACAACACTGCGCGAATCACGATCTGTTCCACGCTTCTGCCATTAGCCTCGGGAAGCTGACGTTAGTTTAGCTAACAGCTAATTTGACTGACAGCTTGATTCAGTCTGAAATAACGTTAACTCAAACTAAACACTGGGTAAAGCAGGCTACAGCTTACGTAACAGCTGTTATATATTTGAACGGTTATTTTCAGGTTTTATTTTGAGGGTCTTTTAAAGTTATTACATGCTGTAATATTATATATAAATTTAGCTGTTAGCTAAACTAACGTAGCTTCCTTTATTCAGTGGTGCGCGGTGGTTTATGGGATAGTTCCATCATGGGTGTCAGTTTGGTTTGAAATGTGCTGGGGACAGAGACGCATTCGGAAATACATTTCCAGAAGTGCTGGGTACAATGACGCATTCATTTTTTTTTCTCTTTCGTGCAGGTCATGTTTTGAAAGATGCTGTCCTGTAGCTTACTAATGAATAAAAAGTGATGATAAAATGAGAGAGACATTTGGTAATCATTGATCATTGTTTAGGTACAAGCTTTTTCCTCACCATAGGCACCAATATAGAAGACAACGCTAATGTGAGATAACTTATGTAATCGTTGGATTTCGGTTTAGTTCTTTTGACAGGCGTAAGTGTTCATTACAAGATATGGCCATGAGAGATTTGGTGATCATTGATCAAAAAATATGAATCGTTTGACAGCCCTAGAAAATATGTACACAGTCTTGTACCTTTGACATTCTTTGGATTTTCTGTTAGTTTTTCACTCGAAATGATGATGATGTTGTATGCTTATGAGTCACTTCTGTCATTTCTGTCCTCATAAATAATTTGCGAAGCAATTTTTTACATTACATTATGCTGCTGCTTGTCTCCTCCGTCCCTGCCTTCATCGGGGCATCGCTCCACCCTTTTCAACAACTGTTGATCAGCAGAATAGCATGAAATCGTTTTTTTTTTATTTAATCATCAGTTTTTGGGGCTTTTATGGCCTTTAATAGTCATGACAGCTTGAAGAAAGGAGAGGAGAGATAAAGGGGGGATGACATGCAGCCAAGGGCCATGGGTCGGATTTGAACCTGTGGCTGCTGCCGAGGAGCCAGCCTCCATGGAGCGCACACTCTACTGGTCATCACAATGGTCGGCCTTACCTCGTTATAATGCCATTTTTCTTCTACCACTCAAAGCTGGCCGTTACACTTGGGCACAAGCTTTTTTTGGAAGTAACACGGAGAGTGTTGCTCCTACGCCTGAGCAGTAGCTAACACAGCATGACAGACATTTCTATAGCTGTTAGTTCCCTTGGGGCTTGCTGTACCCTCAGCCCAGTATGATACACCCTCAGTGATAACATTACCAAATACAGCATGACAGGGATGAGAATGCAAGTCAGCAGACAGTGTTACATCAGGACGACAGGTGACTCAGCCCAGTTTATTGGAATGGTTCTAGATTATTAAGACACAAGGCTGACACATTTTCCAGAGCATCAGACAGGTATCATGTAGAACAGCAAGCATACCAATGAAAGGTCAAATCAGGTTGAGACATTTCTTGAGTGGCAACAGGGTAACTGTCTTGTTGTATTGTCAGTGCTGTTGTCACTGTTCCCTCTACAGCAGGATGCAGCAATTACACAGCAGGGGCCAGATGCATAAAGCCCCACTCTGTGAACTGGGACAAAAATAGGAGGCACACTGGTATACTAACAGATGAAGTAAATTATCAACCACAAAATAATAAAACCAGCCAAACATAGATTGATGAGGAGTGGATGAGTGTATATGTGCTGCAGGGGTATTGTGCTGTAAAAACAGGAGAAAGGAACAAAAAGCCACAATGCAGAGATATGTGGTGAGAGGAGATCTGCCCAGCATGGACTAGCTGCTGCTCTGGCTTATACTGTATGTGTGAGGCACATCGCTAATGGACATTCTCACCACAGTTTATGTGCGGTAAATGGTGCATGCATGTTTTCTTGTGTACCTGCTCTCTAAGGGCTGCCAAAAGGCATTGTTGGAAATGTGTGCTATAAGTACAGTAGATTTTGGAAGGTGAGGCGAAACGGATCCAAAAAGATTAAAATACAATACTTAATGATAACTGTATTTAACTCTCAGTAGAGCTGCTGCAGGTGTAAATGGGAGCTGTTAAATGTGAAATCACAGCATGGACTGAATGTCAAACAGTGCAGCGCTGAAAAGCATAATTATCAGTATCCTTTCCTGATTAAATAAAGGTTATGAGGAGACATGTGAGGCTAACTGTCTTTAAAAAGTCATGTTTTTACAATGCAGTTCAGTTGTTGTTAATAATTCAATAGCAACTTAACAGAAAGCAGAAAAGGTAAGGTCACTTCACTAACTCTAACTAATAAAATGGTTTCATGTTGCCCTTAAAACTAGTTGATCTACATTAGAAACAGGCAGATATATTTTAAGAATTACCCCAAACATTGGTTAAATGACTATGCGCCATATCTTTGCAGGATGGAATGCTTCCCCAATCTTACTCCAGTATGTTCTGCCCTGATTTCCCATGCACACAGCTTACACATTCACAGTGCTTTTCATTACTGTCCTCTCCCCCATGAGCATTGTATTTTACAGCCCCATATATGGGGCTGTAAAATATATATGTATACATATAAAGTATATATACCTCCCACAGCAGCATGGCACATCACAGCTATAAACCTGTTTTCATCATTGGAGAGAGCTATTCATGGCCACAGAGCATAAGCATGTCATTGCCTTCTCCCCTGCACAACACACACCAGTTTCAGTTGTGATGATATATTATGCTTATACAATGTGGGCAGAATGGAAACAACAGGAAAACCTCCTCTCCCTTACAGAAGACACATGAATTTCCCATGTGACCACATGTGTTTTTGCACATGTGATCACATGTGGTTTTTCTACAAGGGCTGATTCAGATCCTGAATAGTTCCTCAACAACAAAACCTAAACAGTACAGCTAAATAACAAATCCAAGAGAAACAACTAGCCGCTGTCACACCGCAGAGCACTGAGCCAGGTGAAGCTCAGCACAGAGTAAACAGGGACACCTAGTAGCAGGGAGGCTGGGTGATCGGCACTGTGTGTGTGTGTGTGTGTGTGTGTGTGTGTGTGTGTGTGTGTGTGTGTGTGCCTGGGTAGTGAAGAACTGTCACTGTGAATAGCCGTGGGAGTCACACAAAAGCAGCAAAAAACAGACGACTGCTTGAATATTCATACAGGGGATTTGTTACCGTGCTCTACTCACCGTTGTCCAACCAGCCTCAGCCTCAGCCTGCTGTCTTCCATGCACTGTCAGTGACGTTTCTAGGGACACATATTTTACTTGTTTTAAACCCGTGGAAATTGTTAAATTGCAGTTGCTCACAGTCACTCTACTCTTAGCACCTTCTATTAAAAGATGATATCGGCAGCATGGATTCAGACTAAAGATTAACCCAACGTATGGTTCATTCCAATAAAGAGGGACGCACTGATTAACAAATGCAAAGCACAGTAAACAAAGAGAGGATCATTTGACTTTCATTTCCAATCTCATCAAGGAGTCTACTGACCTGATAAGCATGCACAATATGTTTCACTCTCTGGGGAAACAAAATCAATTCAACGTCAATATTTTAAAAAAAAAAGAATAAGCAATTATGCCTTTTAGTCACAATATAACCAAACGCCATTGTGATTATGAAAGTGTGTATAATATACCACATAGTACAGGCTACGTCTGTTACACAATGCTCATCACATTTCAATCTCTCAGCGCGGTAACAGACACTTTGCCTATCATAATCACCCAAGTCCAGGATTAAGAATCCCTGTAAAACCGAAGAGAGACCCTAGAATCTCATAGCTAATGGAGCGCATGGGCACAGCGGTGGGGTCACATCTGGGGAACCGTACCTCAAGAATAACCATTGGCAGGGTTTTAGGATCCCTACTAATTCAGCCACTTGCTCCCTGAAACCTCTACTGGTTCCAGTAGCAGCAAGCTGCAGTGACTGTCGGATCAGAATAGAATTATGCCATGCTATGATTCCTGTCATCACAAAAAAAGATCTGTCTCTCGGATTAGACTTCAGAGACTTTATACCTGCTCACATACAGGAGATGGGGGTGCATGGTGAGGAAGGGTGTAGTAGTTATAGACTGATGTACTTTGACTTAATATGCAAACTGGAGCCGATGAGAAAATTCAATTCTGTTTACTTGCCTTTTCGTCTTCAAATATTTCCATAAAGACTCATATAAACTTAGTAACGCATATCCAATAAGTCTTCCAAACTAAATGACAAAATATGTTGTTGCAATATGAGCTTTTTCTGATCAGACGAGGTGAGGTTAGATTTAGGCATGGAAACTATGTGGTTCAGGTTAGGGAAAGATCCTGGCCTGGGTTAGAAAGCTACTTGGTTCAGATAAGGAAGGTTGCAAGAAACCAATGCTGACCAATGGACTCCACCATGTACCTTGATAGAACATGAAGCAGATTTTTGATTTGCGTGAATTTGACCCATAACAGCTAAAAGCGACTGAGACGTTAGCTGTATCTAGCACGGTGTGCTCTCATTCTCTTAAATCTGTACATTTACAGTACAAGTTGGCTTGCAGATCACCTGCAAACCATTCTATCTGTAACAGTCATACTACTTCATCTTTTCTTCAGAGACAAAAAAGTCAAAATGGCTGTCTTTTATTTTTTATCTAGCTTATCTAGCGCTGGGGAGTTTACTCCCCGGAGTCCTTATGTTTCTTTTCCCAGCGTTTTTTGTTGGATCTGCATGGCACCAAGATCTTGGTTGCAGCTGTTGCCGTGGTCCTGCTTCACTACACCCTGCTACGCTCTACGGTGCCCTGCTGTGTCCTGCTGAACCTGCTACATCCAGCCATGCTCTGCTGAGTTTTCCTCACCACTGTCGCACTAAATGCTTGCTCTTGGGGGAATTACTAGAATTGTTGGGACTTTGTAAATTATACATATATATCTGTAAATTGTCTCAAGATAACTCTTGTTATGATTTGATACTATAAATAAAATTGAATTGAATTGAATTGAATTAAATCTACAGTATATGGGGCCGGACTTCCTATGTTTTTAACCCTAACCAATGTAAATTCTGCTTTTTATTCAGTTGTTTGACTGTGAGCATGATTTTCAATAAACTAAACTAAAATGTGTTGTTTTAGCCATTTCAACCAATGCTGTCATTGTTTTCATGAGGATGGTCTCATGAGAAAACAACGCACGTTTTATAAAAACAGGACTAGAACTAACAGAAGTTCAATTAAGGCTATATTCATATGCTGAAAACATGTTTTTTTTTTTATTGGTGTCAAGCGAGCACCTTCTTAGGCTGCTGCTACACATTTACCTGCCATGTTTTATCTGGGGAATAAGTGCTGTGTTGCTGGGAGCCCCACAGCTCAAAAGATTAGACAGCAGAAGGCACATTTCATTCACCACAACTGTTCACCAACGCTGCTTCCAGAAAGCTTACACAATATAGTTCCAGACCCCAAAGCCACAAAGTCAATTGGGGAGAGTTGTGCACTCCTGTAAATGGGAACGCTGCCTGATGAGCACAGGTGGAGATTAGAATGACACGATTTCACCAAATGTCAATCAAGAACAGCACTAATTCGGCAGTGTTAGTGGCTGGCTGGTGAGACTTTACATTCAAATGTCATTGTACCTTTATAAAATGCAACACCTGTGAATAATCTACCAAACAGTATAGTTGACATTTGGTCCTTGTCGACATTAACATTAGAAACATTGAAATGCTGCTTACACGTAAATGCATCTGTGGTTAAAGGACAATTCTGGCGCAAAACGAACCTAGGGTAATAACAGATGTGTACCCACTCTGTCTCTCTGGGACATGTTTTCATGCTAATTTAATGAGTTTGGAGCTTGAAAGAAGCTAGCGTTGACTGCTGATTAGCTTACAACGCTAGTATTCAGGGCACAGGGAAAGTAAAAACAAATCGCTATTTACACCACTAAAAAGGCTCAAAATATCACCACACTTCAACGGTAGCATAGTGAGGGTCCCTACATGTTAACTGAAGCATTGAGAACTTTGTAAGTGTACAGACAGTTTACTAGTTTTTTTTTTCTTAGGCTATGTACTTTTACTCATTTAATATTCTGAATACAGGGCTTTTAATTGTAGTATTTTTTGCACACTGGTACTGTACTTTGACTTTAAGTAAAGCATTGACATACTTCCACTACTACCTTGGAACTAAACCAGGATGTGGTGTGGCTGCTCCAAATATACCAGGACTGGTAATTCAAAAATGTTCTGTTGTCTGTTTTCCTAACAATATGCCCACAGCGCTTTGTTACTTGACAACTGAGGATCAACTGTAAGATTACTTAGGAACTCAAGTGTCCACACCTCCTCGCATCCAATAAACAGCCATGTAATGAGCCGTGCCATGCCGTGCGGGGCTCAGCAGGCAGCGGGCCTTTTATGGTCTCCGTTTCCTTCCTGGAGCTCAGTGTGAGGCAGAGAGCAGAGCAGAACAGCTCAGGCCGTTCATCAGCGCTCCATCCCCGGCCCATCCTCCAGCAGCGCTGCGCTCTGCGCCCCGCCGGACCGTCTGGACCTGCAGGAGGATGTAACATAGGAAAGCTTTCTAGTTGGATCCGGATGCGTTTCCCTCGGCGCTCAGTCTGTGGAATGGTCTGCGCTTTCTCTCCTGGCTCGTTTCCCCTTCAGCATGGGAACTGCGGTGTCCAAAAGGAAGAATCTGAGGAGCGATGCGATATCTTCCGTGGCCGCAAAAGTTAGGTGAGTGTCCGGAGAATGTGCTCGAGAGGAGTCGGTGATGCTTGTAGACACATTATAGTAACAATAGAAGAATAGACGCTGCTGTTATTCCCACATATGGAGTCCTGTTTGCGCAGCTCCTTTTTAAGTTTCACTTAATCCTATCTTAAATCGAAATGCTTGTTTTATTTCTCTCCGACGATTATTTTTGTAATTAAGTATGAATTGTGCAAATCATCTTCCTGACGTTTAAGCTGGGATTGCACACATTTCATTCGTCTCAAAGCAAACCTTTTACAATCTCTTTCTCTCCTTTTTTATTTATTAATATGCACTTTACGTTTGGGTCAATTTAGCCATGCATGTGTCCGCATTATAACCTTAAAATGATGATTATACTTTTAAATGACATATATGATAGGCTATTGAGATGAGAAAAAGCACGTCGCGCTGCAACCAGCTGAACGCTGAACGCTGTTTAGTCTGACATCTTTGTAAAGTTTGACCTTTGAAGATATCACACTGGACTCTGGGAACCTCAGATGGATATTTTTTAATTAATCCATAGCAGAAGAATCATTAGTAGGGTTGTCCCTAACGATTATTTTTTGTCATTGATCTAACGATTAATTTGCATATTATTCTAAAGCTTTTTTAACTGAATTTTGAATAATCAGTATGTGTACCTAAGTACTTGACATAATTTCAAATGGCTATGACATGGATTCATTTCATCACTGGAGTAATATGCAGTTAAGATAATTACTGGCAAATGTATTTTTGGATCAGTGTGGGGCAAGAAAAATAATTGACGCAACGCTACCAAGCCACGGGCCAAAGGACGTGCGTGCTACAAAAAATGAAACTACACTGCGTGGCGACGCACGTCGGTCGCACGGCTGTGGCTAACTTTTCCTGCTCACTCCGAAGACGTCAATGAATCGTCCTGGCCCTAATCATTAGTTGCAGCATTTTAACACATTTAAAATGTTCTGAACTACACCATATATGACATGACATGAGGAAAAGCTTTGTCTTGCTGTTTTATGTATTTCCTTGGCTTCAGTGACATGGCCATCTACAAACGTCTGGCTGAGCTCACTGGACTTTGACATAATCTAATGACGTTTAACTGTGAGTGCATGAGTCATGCCATGAAAGGTCTTTGTGTCATGGGTCAGGCTGTTCTCGGTCCGAAGGCTGCCGGATGACTAATGTTCTGTGGTTGGAGATCGCCCACTCACTGACCTCAGAAACCACAACGCAGACCACTGAAACACTTCTGCTCTCGGTCGTATGTGCATACACCTTCATTCTCCTGTGCACAGCTACTCGCCAGTAAAACAAACGCACATATGCTTAAGTGCACAACATATGACCTTTCCATCTACTTCCACAGTCCCCACTACACTCCATTATGCACACATTCCCCAACTCTATTTGTCTCTGTCTTCCTTTTGCTGTTTATCTGTTTATCTCCTCGCTCCCTGCCTTTTGTCACCTCGCAGGCTTAACTCTCCATAAATCGCAGCCGGCTTCCCAGACACACATGTGGACCGCTTCTGAGGTAACTGCGCTTGTACACATTTCCCGCTCTATCAGCGATGGTGAGCCACACTCCAACTGACAAGGAGTTTAATGGCTCTCAGTGAACAATAGCACTTCCCCTGAATCCTGTCTGAGCAGAGCCAGGATCAGTCGTGTGTCTAGATCTGATCTGAGTTTATCTGTTGTGCAGTCAATGCACAATGAATGAATGAACGTGCAGTTTCACCTCTCTAACACATCTAACCCCATGTCTTTGTATTTTGGGGAGTGTGAATAGTAATGCAGTGGAGGGAGTATACTTTAAGTAAGCTAGTTTAATAGGCTGCTCTTGTCTCCGCACTCCTTTCGACCCTGTACCTTACACAGTTTCACTTGAGGACACTGCAGAGATCAGTAGCCAGCACCTGGTAATATAGCTGCAGGTTGACTGCGGAAAACCACTACAAAGCAAATTTTAGAAGTTTTTCATCCATAGTAAATTATGTGTGAGAAAATGGTTTATAAACTGGATTTTCAAAAAAAGATACATCTATATATATACAGTACCATCTAGACTCCAGAAGATAGTTTCCATGTCCATGACGAAACAGAAGGGAGAGTGGCCAAGCTAGATTGGCTGATTTGAATACGTACAGACTATGGGACAACTGCCTGCCAACACTGACACGGACACAGAAAAGCTTTTTCCTCACTGTTGTTTTCCTCTGAATTTCTGCCTTTAAAACATATAAAATCATATATTTCCTTTCAAATCATAATTTCCATGAAAACTGAAGTGTAAACTCAAAACTAAACTCAACCTACACATTACTGTTTAATCTTGTTTATCCAGAAGAAAACTTGGTGTACATTAGAGCTGTCAGTCTTCCTCTTTACCATTCGAATTTCGTTGTTATTTTTTTTAATAATAAATGATATAATAATATTTGAATATTTAATGCTCAAATGCAGACTGTTATAAATATGCACTACACTACTCAGGCTTATGAATTGTCAATGCCATTATAAGCATGTTGTTGTTGTTACATGTTCTGTCCACTAAAGGGACTTCCAACATCAGCCTGGCCTTGAAGGGGACCTACGTTACAGTGCATTGCATTTCTGTTTACATTATTTTCCACCACGAGCACACAGCGACAAACACAAATCAACAGAGAACTCTGTAATCGGTTAGCACAATGACATCATGTTAGAAAGCACAGCCGAAACCATTTGTCATAAACTAAGTAACAATAGTATTAGCCACGATGCTAACGGCATTGATAACTAAGCCAAATGGTGCTGTCACTACTATTTTAATGATTTATAAGCAACCTGTTTCTTGCAGATTGTCACATTACTGAGAATACAGCTGTTAGAAGGTAATATATGAAGTGGAAGCTAACTCTGACAGCTGTAGGGCAGCTAACATTAACTCTAGCTGTCTCCATGAAGCTCCCAGCTAAGCTCCTATAACTTGCAACGCAGTTAGAAAACGAGAACGAGATAACTATTTTAACTAAGCATTTTGGCTCAGTGGATGTGGATTTTAAAGTCATGTTAAAACTATTTCCTATCCTTCCGATTTCCAGCCGCAGCCTGTCACTCCCACCTGTACTAACGTTACTTTGTACGTAACGTTAGCTCACAATGCGGTGTGTTTCTCACTCCCGTAACTTATTGTTCATTGGACATGACATGAGAAGAGGGAGATTAGCTCACGTTAGCCAACCTATTTATAAAAAAAAAAATCACATTTGAATAGTAATTTCAGCATTCGAATAGCATTGATTTTTTTTACTATTCGAATCATATTCGACTTTCGGAATTCGTTCCAACAGCCCTAGTGTGCATGTGGTCTGTGGTAGAGAATTATGTCTGCATTGACTGTCAATCACTGTTCCATCGTTACTCTCATCCCTTTGCTTTGCAAACATGGGTGTGCTGTGCAGTGTTCAATGACGACTCCTTGCAGGCTTTCAGGGTATTCATCAAGATAGTTGGGGTTGGAATCTTTCAATAATTACCCCGGGCTGTTGACAGCATGTGACTTTGTGTTAGCATTTGGAAATTGGTCAGGAATCAGGTGTGAAGCAGGCCTGCCTTGCTGCTGTGTAGCCCATATTATTGCTGTCTGGCTTAATTTTGTCATTAACCTGAAAATAAACATGGAATTCATAACTTTCAGTACAGCCAGGCCATCCAGCTATTTCCCATTATGTATTTGTTGGCAGAGATGGGCTCATTCAGGATAAATCTGCATTTTAAAATGGGCTGATTTTAAATCCATTGTGTCTTTTTCATGTTGGTCCACTGGTTCTGTTTTAATACAGCTAAGGATTGTGCAAAGGTTAACTGTGTGTTTAATGTTTTCATTTCTAAGGTAAGTTGGGGCAAAACAATATTCTTTCATGCACTGTGCTTGAAGCACAGTGATGGCCCAAATGTCCTCCCTGCCCCGTTTATGACAAATCTTTGTAGAACAGCACACCAAAACCACACGATAAAAAAGATTACAACCACTTTAGAGCTACTGTTGCCTTTAATATTTCAAGAATATTTGAGTCACTTTTCAAAGGAATTGCACAGCACAACAGCTTTCAGACATTAATAGATTCCACTTCAGTAAAAATGTGATTTCATGGCCTCTTTCCCACAAGACCGTGCGACCAGCAGCGACCCGGTCCTCACCGCTGCACAGATTAGCTCACATACAGGCCTGAAATACACACACATGCTCAGGACCTATTCATGCACAAATGGAGAGATGTCGGAGTGAGTGGGCTGCCAGTGCTGGACCAGCGCCCTGAGCGGTTGGGGGGTGGGTACGGTGCCTTGCTCAAGGAGGTGAACTGGCATCTCTCCATACCCCCGTACGGACCAAAGTACAGTCCTACGGACTGAGCTACTGCCACCTCCAGTAAGTAAGGTGGGCTAATCAGCCCAGTATGCCCAGGAATTACGTTTACTTTACAGTTGGGTTCTAAAGAGTTCTGAAGTTATCTTCCTTCTTCATTACTCCATCCACTTTCTGCAATGCACCACAGCAAAACTACCACCATCATGACAGGTACAGTACAGAACAGTCGGTACTTTACAGTGTTCTCAGGGTCGAGTTATGCAATATTACACAAGAGGGTGTGATTTAACTCCATTATTGGCATGACAGTGATACGGCTAAAACCGAGGCATTGAGTTCTGTTAGCATCACTGAAATGAAATTACCCTAGTGGAATATTGCGATTATACATACAACGTTTACCAACAAAATAAAAGATATAATCAAACTATAATGTGGAGAGGATGTGGTTTCTGTGGAAAAAGCAAGGAGAGGATTTATAGTCCCTTCCTGTTTAGTCAGCTAGCTGACTTAAGATAACGTTAGCTCATGTATGTCCATGAACTTCACATGTATCACCTATTTTTAGCATTTCACAGAGTCAGCGGCACAGCTGATGTGATCCAAACATTTCCAGTAACAGTTAACTTGAGAGAGTTGTAACAAATGACCAATGAATTGCTTTATATGAATATATTGGAGGGTTTCTGTGTGGTCCACTGTGATTCCTGATTTATTTTCATGAATACAAACGATTCAAAAATTGTGTGTTTTTGATTTAACATTGTAATGTTAACATGGAAATGGCGGGCCAATATTTTGTGTGATCATGCTGATTTGAGAACCTCAATGTCTAGTTGACCAATCAGATTGCCTGTTCGGACGTACTTGTTGTATAATGCCTCATTTTGTTTTCTCTGGTGTGCTTAGTGTAGTGTAATCTTAATTAGCAGCATTTCAAATTGCACAACTTTTAATTGTTTTGATGGCCATTTCATTCTTTATTCAATAGCCAGCAGGAAATGAGGGGAGAGGGATCAGAAGCGCCCTATTTCTTTCCCTAGACCCCCTGGTTTTCTGATTTCACTGTAAGCAGCTTTGTTAGGTGGGTGAAAAAAATAATGTATCCGTATGTAAAAAGGGTACTGTTTTCTTCCTGGCCTTCTCATGGCCTTTTTGAAAATATATTTTTGTCTAAAAACCTTCTTGTATCACTCAGCCTGGTGAAGACAAGTCTGAAAGCCTGCTGTCCCTTTAGCTCCTCAGTGGGTTGTGCTGTTGACAGGACAGTTCCTGACAGTGATGCTCAGAGTGGGTGTGAGTTGAAAGGATCAACGTATGAGTAGCACTTACATGGTGCTTATGTCTTGGGTCTGATGTGAATTCCCAGTGTGGGCATGGAGGTCAGGCTGGCGAATGGGCATGCAGGGAGTTCAACTTTGAATGTGAGACTTGAGTTTGTGTCCCGACACCGATTTGCAAAACATTATTCACTGTTTTTAACAGTAAACACAATCCGTACCACAACAACGGCAGTGAAAGCTTGTTGACGGCGCAAGTAATCTAGTTTTAGAGCAGATGTCAAAAAAACATGTTTAGTGAGAAGATGATACAGGTTTCTTCAATTTCCTTCAAAACCAATCATTTGAAAGATGTGTCTGTGTGTGAGAGAGTTCTGTCTAGGGGGTTTGGAAGCATCCTGAAACTTTAGTTGATGATGAGGTTGGGAAAGTGAGTTTTGAAAGCTACAAGCTCATAACCTGCCCACCCTCCAAATAAATATATCATGGCCATTTACTACTAAAGGGCAATAAACATTGTAGTTAGTGTCCCTTTGATAAAAGCCAACATCAGCCCAACAGACAGGTCTCCCACTATCTGAACCTGAGGCTGCCCCTGATTCAACCAATATCCTGCCTCCAATACCCCTCCCTCTCTACTGGGCTGATGTGTGGTGAGCGTCTGGCGTAGTAAGGCTGCCGTGCATCACCCAGGTGGGTGCATGTAAACACGAGATATTATTAGCATGGTGCCAAATGTAGAGAATTGTGTGGAGTGTTTTGAAAAAGTGTGGTTTTAGAGCTGCAGTCAGAGTGTTAAGCAGGACATGTTGGAATTTAGTAGAATGGCTTCAGGGATTTGGCACATGAGTTAGTACCAGTGTTAGTGTGTAAACAGTTGTGGAAAAACTATAAGTCTTTATGTATAATACAAAAGGAAATTAGACTCAAATTGCACTTCTCCATAATCACACGTCTCTGTTTATTTTCCGTATGAATATTTCTGGGTTTGACAGCCTCAATGGCCAGAGAGAGAATATTGTTGCTCAATTATGCAACTTACGATCTATAGCGTTTAGATAAGCGAGATGTAACGTATGATTCAGTGCCATATTTTCCTTTAATATCGACAGCTTTGGTTTTGGGTCTGCAAGATTCTTCATGTATAACACCTAATCTCACTACCCTCTCCCTGTTTTAATCCTTTATGTGACTTCTGTCCACACTTTCCTTTTCTTCTCCTCTCCCACTCCGCTTTACAGATTTCTCTTTTCCTTTTTCCATTATCTTTTGTTCAATAGTCCAGAGGGCAAAGTCAGTTGGTTTTAATAACAGCAACTATGTGGGCTATAATGACTCCCTGTTAATGATAGAAGCAGGCAGGTGAGCAGTAAGATGACCTAAACCTATAATTTGGCTTAGCATTTCTTTCTGCAGAAAGAGAACGTCTATATATTTATCTATCAATCATCCGATGCACCTCCACCTCCCATTATCCCTAGGCCTGCAAACATTCACCCTTTAGTTAATGTTCCCTTGCCTAAGGGAGTAGAAAAACTGTGAAGACCAATCATTTACCAGGGAGGCAGGATGGTGTGCAGCAACTTCAACCACTGGGGCTCCTCTGTTTCCAGTTGTAGCCTTCTGCATGTCTGCTCCTTTTGCAGCGGTGATCACGTGATAATTACCTGCCCACATAATCCAACCATACCGACTGATCAACCTGGGGAATGACTAGAACAGAACCTGGCACATCTATAAAGATCAAAGCCCTCGCCACCGCTCTGCAAAATCATTCAGATGGAAAGTTTGTTGACTTTCTTATCAATGGCTTCACACATGGTTTCCATTCGGGCATTGACATCCTTCCCAACACTTCCCACTTTTGCAGCAACCTTCAGTCTGCGCTTGCAGAACCTCACACCGCCGACATTTTGTTAGCCAAAGAACTAAAGGAAGGATTCATGAAAGGTCATTTTGACAAGGCTATTTTTTGTGTTTTTGTATTAGCCCAATTGGTGTAGCTACCCAGAAATACTCTGGGAAAAAGAAGCTAATAATGGACCTGTCCTCCCCTCACGGCTCACACATTCCAAGCATAAACCATTTCTCCATGCAATATGCAACTATCGACCACGCCATCACCCTCATCCGTATATGGCATGCCATGGAGCTTGGCTTTCTAAAGCAGACATCACCAGCGCATTCAAAGTCTTGCCCATCCATTCAGACTTCTGGCATTTCTTCAGAGTTTGCTGGAAATGAGCAATTATTTTTTTTGCCCCTCACCTTCGGCTGCAAGAGCAGTCCCAAGATCTTTGACTTTCTCTCAAAAGCGCTGTGTTGGATCCTAACAAACAATCATAAACTCCCTCACATATTCCATCTTCTCGATAATTTTCTCTTAGTCACTCCAAAATCATCTCCCCCTCTCTTTGGGCCCCAGAATCGGATTTCCACCCCAAAGCAGTCCTTCCGTTTTCGGCCACAACCAACTAATGCCACAGCTGGAACAGCTCACAAATGCATCACAAGATGCCATCCTCAACAGCCTCACCCCAAGCACTCTCCTAGCCTACCTAATAAGCTGGAATTGCTTCAAGGCATATCACTCCTCATACCAGCTACCGTTTCACAGCAATTTCATCACCCATGCGCTCACCATTCAGAAATCAGGTCCTCCACAATCCAGACCTCCTTGGCAGGTATCAATTTCTTCATCAAATTAGTCACCAGCCTCCTTTTTCTTCTACCTCCCATTTCCACATCACTATGTTACTCAAATGCTTACAAAAATAGGAACCTGCTCTCACAGCAAAATCCTTGCCACTCACTGCTGACCTTCTCAGACTCTGCATCCCTTCACTTTGACCAGGCTACATATCTCCTATGGTTAACTTTACCTTAGAATACATGTTCTTGTTTGCTTTTTTCGGCTTCCTGAGGGGCTTTTAATTTGCCCCGACTTCATCCACCTACAATCGTTCTCATCATCCCAGTCTATCTGACCTCGACACACACACCTCCGACTCTCTCATATTCACAATCCTGAGAAGTAAAACTGACCAACTGGGAGTTTCCTTCCCTATCTACCTATTCCTTTTCAACTCCTATCTCAGCCCGTACGAGCCACTGACCAAATACCTGAACTTCAGGTACACTGAGTATCATCACAACATCCACTCTTCCTCACTGAAAATGGAAAAATGGCCACTTGATTCTGGTTCCAGAAGCATTTGCAGAAAGTTCTCCACCTGTCAGGCATCTCATCTAAACACTATTCAAGCCATTCGTTCTGCATCGGCACAGACAGGGCATCTCAGACCAAACCGTCCAGATCCTTGGCTGCTGGTTGTCCCGGGCATATCGCTCTTTTATCCACAGTAATCTTAACAACCTCCGTCAAGCTCAAACACAAATGAGTACAATCAGATCGGGTGAAAGCACATTCAACATTATCAAGCATTCATTAGGACAAACAACATGTTATGGCATGGTCCTTGCTAGTGAATGATTTCTTTAGAAAGTAGCCCTGTAATAAGGCTCATGCTACATTATCCCTCAGCCTTATATTAGGGCTGGACAATAATTCTATATTACAATTTGTACCATTTAGAATTATAGAGCTGTGGAAAGGCTGCAGAAACCATAGCAACTCCACCCCCCACCACACCACTCCTACACACGCACACACATGCACATGCATGTTTGTGCAAACAACACACAACACACACACACACACACACACACACACACACACACACACACACACACACACACACACACACACACACACACACACACAGACAGAACTATCACCACCGGGCTTAATGCACTAAAGACTGTGTCATGACTTGTTGTTCATTGAAGAAGAAGACATACTTTATTAATCCCAAAAACATACATTTCATCAGTTACTGTATATTATGGGTAGGAATGTGTATGAGTGTCTGTTTGTGTGTGAGTGTGCATATATTTTATTTCTTATTTTAATGCTGCAAATTGGATTGATCCAACAGAGTTTTGTTGTATAATATATGCAATGACAATAAAGATCCATCGTTCTATTTAACATCAACTTCATCTGGTGTCTAAATGAAGGACTCCAAGGAACTTGCTAATGAAACCTAATGAAATAAATTGTTAAAGTTTTATTTAAAGGCGCATGAAGAGTTTGATAAAGCAAAGTTCATTGCTTAAAGCAGCAGTGCAGTGAAATTGAAGACTTGATGAGATGTTTCCATAGGCATGGAAAAAATCTCAAGAGTAAACAAGGACTGAACTTCCAGTAGTTCAGCCCTTGTTTGCTCGTGTTTTGACTTTCCTTTTCTCTCAGCATAGCAGATGGAATATTTTGTGAAAGTAAGCAGATAGATCAGGAATGCATTTTCTTCCCAGGACCCTCCTCCTCCTCCTCCTTCTCCTCGCAGCAGGCAGCATATAGCATATAGGCCACAGCAACAACACAGCAATTCCCTTTCAACACTGCCCCCCAAAGAGTCAAGCCTGTGTCCATGTGCGTGGCCTACTTCCCTGCTCCACACAGTCTGACCATGTGTGTGTGTGTGTGTGTGTGTGTGTGTGTGTGTGTGCAGATAGCAGGAATGCCATGTCGGAGTGAGTGGGAGGAGAGTGATTATATAGGCTTTACTGTTTCTCTATAGCTGTGTGTGGCATATATCTTGTATGATGTGTTTATAATGAGTAGGTGGGTCTTTCAGCAGTTGAATCTGTATCTGAATATAAGATATAACATACTATAGTACAACAGCTGATTATTACTTATCTTATGTGATTAACACTGAACAATGAAGAGGCTTGGTGGTCATTATTCAAAGATTCAAAGATGAACTGAAATTCGATTGCTCCTCAGTTTTTGTGTAAGGAAATATAAACGAATTAGAGCTTCATTTATGAGTCAAATCCCTTGCAACCTGTGTACAAACCCAGTGTACAGTTCCTGCAGATATAAAGGATGATTGGCCCCATTATGTGCTGAAGTAGGTGTAGAATAAATGGAGCGAGCCGAGGTCTGAAGGCTGTTGGCCCTTTCAGAGGTGGTACATGGAATGAACCTGATGAGCCGGATGGTTTGTTACACAGAACCATTGGAAACTGTTGGAGAAAGGGCACTTTCACTTAAAGTGGTGTTTTTTAACACAGTCACTCCACATAAAAAGAGAAGAATGGGGGCAGAACAGCATCACTGGTCTGTTTGAAGTTAATATTCTCTGTCTAGCTCAGCTAAAAACACGGATCTGCAGCATGTTACCATGGTGATCACTACCTAGTTCGTAACCGGTAGGCTACCGACAACGTGATCTTCACCTGTTCAACTGACTTTACCAGATAGTCTATGACTGTCCTGCTATTATGACAGACGTGTGAACTCACTACAGACAGTTGCTGTTTGCATGGACTCACGGTGTGTGCTGCTCAGAGTGAACAGGGAAACACTGGAATGGATATTTGGCGTTATTATAAATGAATAGAAAACAGGAAAACTGATGTATGAAACTGCCATCTAGATTCATTTAATAACCAAAGGTGCTTTTGTTTTAGTTCAAAAAGGGTTTGATGCTCCAGAAATTTGATTTAGTTTTGATTTATTTGTCACACATACAATGAAACCTGGCTAAAGGTAGCAGCAGTGGTGAGAGAATTATCTGAGAACATTAGTCCTCTCATTATGTGTTATATACTAAAAAGAGTCTTGCCACATAGATATTCTGCACAAAACGCCAGTGTACAGCACTGTTCCAATATGTCAGCTTTCATAACGTGTATATGTGCCTACATTTATTTCTTGGCTTTATGGCTGGCACATGTGATGTCCCAGTCTCCTATAGGACCTTAGCTATGCAGGGGAGGCAAGCTGTAGCTTCAAGCTGTCACTACACTGTATATAAGAACAAGCTGTTACAGAGGATGGAGTCAGCACACTCTTACAGACTGCTGTGGCGGTGTAATCTACCTGACTGGTAGCATGTAATGGCAGTCACCCATGAAGAGGCCTCGCTGATAAAAAGCTGGGGTAGACTGTTTATGTGGAGAGAATCATGACTCTCTGTGAGTGACTTCTCTGTGTTTGACCATAGCAGCTGTGCTGAATGACTCAGGCCTAAATGCTGCACTTGTTTTGTCTCTACAGAGCAGCCAGAGCATTTGGAGAATGCCTGTCCAATACCAATCCAGAGAACTGCAACGGAGCAGGTAGGGGAAACATTAAAATCATTATCTAACATAACACTGAACACCAACAAGGGATAGCAAAACCAGGAGTCTAACATAGTCCTACACCATCCAGTATCACTATTTCTCTGGCTTGATGCAGTAGTATGTATTATTTAAAAGAATCAGGGTTAGCTGGAGGAAAAACTTTACCTGACATCACCAGAGCAAATGTGAGATTGTCTTAAACCTCTATGTACATTTTTGATTTCCAAAGGTTGTTATCAGCGACTGCAGAAAAAAAAAAATTCTCTGGACACGATTAGATAGACCTACAACCAATCATAGCAATGGAACGGAAGACGTAGCACTGAACGACGGACGAGCAGAGATGAGCTGTGATGTTGTATTATCAACATGTTTGTGAACGAGGGTTGCCATTTCAGAATTTAAAAATAGTACTTGAACAGAAAGTTCCATAGCTGCAGCCATATCGGTTGATTTTCAAAAGTGTCTCCAAGTAACCCTTTTTCCTAAACTAGTTTCATCATGGTGGTGAGTGAAGGCCCTCTCTAAAAAAATGCCCTAGGATCGAAGGGTCGAACCAAGTCTCTGTGAAATCTAGAAGGTTACAGTGGCGTTGAAAATCCCTCCTGCTCCTGAGCTCTTTCAGCTTATTATCCAGAAGAATACTTGGTAGAGGGACCTCATCACTGCAGTTGTGACAGTGAGATGCAGAGGACATTTGCCTATAGACTTCTCATGTTACAAATGTTACAATTATTTCTGTCATTTATAGAGCTTCTAGTCCATCAACCCAGAGCCACTGTGTCAGTATTTCATCAGGAAAAATGGTTATTGCTGTCAATTTTTACTCTGCTGAAGTAGTAGTAGCAGGGACTTTCATTCAGCCTGTTCTCATGAACCATATTGACATATAGCTACGAAAAGTTAAGCACTGTTATTTGTGGGTCATAAAACCTAGCGCTTTCAGACTAGGGAGGAACAAAAGACTTTCACCCAGGAAATGTGTGTTTGTTCCTCTGGAGTGTTTTAGGCCAAACCATGATCTTTTTTACTAAACTTAACTAGGTGCCTGAACTTAATTGTCGTCGCCGTATGACGCTCACTTTTTGTCGTGCAAACTTAACTGTAATTTCCGCCGAAACTACCAGCAGCTCGCTTTGCCCTTTACCTGGCTCAAAGTCACATTTTATCTGGTAACTCCTGCTAACTACCACTGATATGACAGAGCTCTGTAGCTGGCAACACAGAGCTCTCTTGCTACTAAACACAACCAGCAACTTACGCTCTGTGTCATTGAGCTCTGTAGCCGCTGTCATGTGGCCAGCCGGCGGTTGCCTAGTTTTCGCAGGATATCATACATATTGGTCTGCTTACATTTTTGTGCTATATCATACGGACCCGTTCATGAGAACACGTTCCAGCATTAGCACACAGGCTGCATGGGTGAACTTCGCTGTACCACTTTCTGGTGTGAAACACGCTCTATACCTACCCATATACCCATACCAAAAGAATGAACCATACCCAAAATAATAAAACTACAATCAAACTACATAAAATGTCACTAAAACACATCTAATGGAATTCATAAGTGTTGGAAAGTAAATATATCAATAATTGGCCTTGTTATGTGAAGTCTGCTCAGTTTATTTCAGTTTCACTCCGTCCCACACACAGCACAGATAGCATGAAGAAACTAGCCTGCAGCATTGCAGATGCTTACTCTGTGAGAAGGAGCAAATTTCCTCAATGACCCTGCAGGATGAAGGGGCCAAAGCCCCTCATGCATTGAACAAGCACATCCTGCTCTTTTCTATCACTCAGCCATCTCTCTGCTTTCCCTTCTCCTTCTCCCGAAAGCTTTGCTGGCTCACAAATATTTACCATTCTGCTGCCAAAGCAATACATGTATAAAGTACAGACCACATGATTTATTGTTACTTCTCTCCATCTCCTGTATTTTTCTTTCCCTCTATCGCCAGATCATCTATTGTCTGACACCTTCCCCAACCAGAACTGCGACTCTCCAGCCGTCATCCGCTTGCATAACAATCTGAGACCACAGAGCCGCTGTTTACCCATATCTGAACCCAAAAAGTCCAGCCAATCCAATCCCACTGCTCATCTCCAGTCTCCGCCTCAGCTTAACACCCTCCAGGCACCTTTGGGCCACTCCAAACGTCAACTCTCGGTTGAGCGCAGCCTCTCCACAGAGGACCCACCAGGTGCCAGGGGCCCAGAGGGGAGCGTGGTGGTGAAGCCAGACAGGGTGTATACAATCAGCAGGGAAGGAGGGATGACCCTGGCGGGCCGTGGCAGCGAGGAGAGCCTGGAGCTGGAGGTGCTGAAGCCTCTGTCCCAGGCTCCTGCCTCTGCTCACCACAACATGTCCTGCACCAGCCAGCCGTCCGCCACAGCCGCCTGCAGTAGCCATCAGCGTAGTAGCCATCACCGCAGCAACTATCACCATGCCCACCAACATCACGTAGGCCCGCCGCCATCATCACAGCCACTTCAGAGCTCGGGGAGCGCCAACAACATCCGGGACTGGGGGATGAGGAGAGGAGGGTCGCGGGACGACTATACCCCAGACTGCGTGGCCTGCATTCGGGCTCCGTGTCAAAGCCAGCGCTCCCTGGACCTGGATACCTCACCGCAGGATGGAAGGAAGCCCCGCAAGAAACTGGAGAGGATGTACAGCGAGGACAGAGCATCTACTGATGACAGGGGTAAACACAGATGGATGGGAAGACTGGTGTATATATATATATATATATATATATACAGTGCTGCTCATAAGTATTCCTACCCATGGTCAAGTTGACTAAAAAGAGGAATAAAAAAATCATCTTTTGGAAATTGATCTTAATGCCTTAATTAAAAAAATGAGGAAAAATCCGACCTTTTAAGGACACCAATTTTTTTTGTGAATTAATAATGTATTGTAAATAAATAAATGTTCTTCCTTAAAATACAGGGGCCATAATTATTCATACCCCTATGTTAAATTCCCATAGAGGCAGGCAGATTTTTATTTTTAAAGGCCAGTTATTTCATGGATCCAGGATACTATGCATCCTGATAAAGTTCCCTTGGCCTTTGGAATTAAAATAGCCCCACATCATCACATACCCTTCACCATACCTAGAGATTAATATGGTTTTATTTCAGTTAGCCTAATAGCTGGTTTGATTTGCATTGATATGGATTTTATCTCAGTTAGCTATTAGGCTAACTGAAATAAAACCATGCCAATCTCTAGGTATGGTGAAGCCATACCTAGAATTGTAAAAGGTCGGATTTTTCCTATTTTTTTTAATTAAGGCATTAAGATCAATTTCCAAAAGATGATTTTTTTATTCCTTTTTTTAGTCAACTTTAGCATGGGTATGAATACTTATGAGCAGCACTGTATATATATATATATATATATATATATATATACATATCTAGAAATTTATGAAAAGGCTAAACTATAGAAATGCAGCCGCTTAAAATCATAGAAATAAAATGGAGAGAAAGGCCACTCGAATCCCCCATTTTTATGTGTTCTGTTGCCATGGCAGTGGACTAACTCCGTCATGGCGGAACACGGACAAACGAGCAGTGGAGTAGTAACATTACAAGGCAGAGAGCCAGCCGCTAAATGAGTCAAATTAACTTAATGCTTCACCTACACAAAGCACATCACTATCACCAGATGAGTGACAACTTTCTTCAGCTCGTTTTCTGTGGCCGGAGGGGCGTGGGGGGGCACAGTGGCATTGGTTACAGAAAATGAGCCAAACAGCGGGCTGGGTTTTACGGTCCGCTGACCCGCTGACCCACTGCCGCTGTGCCTAACTGTCCCTCCTCTTCAGACTCTGGTCCGGAGAACGTCTCTTAAGCTTCTTTGTGCCGTTCTCTTCCCAGCAGGCTGCAACACACTTTACTTGACGTGTTTTGTCACCAGGAGAACTAACATCAAGTGCTATTTTGTTTTATACTAATAAAATGACCACAGAAAACAGTTGAATGGCCTTTCTATCATTTTTATTTCTATGCTTACAAAATGGAATCTGACGGAAGAGGGAGGCTGTTCCAAAGTTTAGGAGCTACAACTGCAAAAGCATTGTAGCCTCTGGGTTTGATAAAGGAACAGGAAACAGATAAATCAGATTACCAGAGTAGAGGTAGATTCTACCGGAGGTAGAATAGGGCTTAACAACTCTGCTATAGAAGCAGGGGTCAGGCCACGCAAGGCCTTGCATGTAATTAGTACGATTTTGAATTCAATTCAGTGTTTTACTGGAAGCCAATGAAGGGAGGCAAACATTGGTGTGATGTGGGACCAACGATTAGTTTGTGTTAACAGCCCAGCTGCTGTGATTTGCACCAGTTGCAGATGGCTAGAGAGAACTGGGTAATGCAATTAAAGAGGGACTTACAGCAGTCTAAGCAAGGAAAGATAAAAACATGGAACAAGAAGTTCGATGTTATTCACTGATAGTATAGTATATAGTGTAGATATACACACGTGTCATGTCAACAGCTTTATGGTTAATGTGTTCGCATACAGTACAATGTGTAAAATAATAGTTGTGAAACATATTTAAGATACCTAAATATACCCCAGTAAAAACAAGGTGTACTTCACGCAGTCACCCTCTCATGTTTCACTTCCCACTCTCTTGTCATCATGCCTTCACTAGCCTCCTCCGCTAATTGTAATGCCCTTGTTTGAGCACTCTACGTGCTGGTACCTCAACTTGCTTTTGTTTTCTGTGTTTGCAGAGGACAATCCTAATAGCTGGTTTCCCAAAGAGAATATGTTCAGCTTTCAGACAGCCACCACCACCATGCAAGCGTGAGTATTGCAAAGAAATCCGCCTTCACTCCCGTTCTGTACATCACAGTGTCTGAATGCAGTAGGGTGTGGCCCAACCTTTTCCTTCCAAGATGTAGCATTCTACTATAAAACCTTAATGAGCATTCACACATTTCTCACTTGTTGGTTTCACCAATATATGAAGCCAGTCCACTTCCTGCCTGTTCTGTTCACCTTTATGTTCACATTTTTGTGTTTGTCTCTGACCTATGGAAATCATGGCTGCTGATACTGAAATTACCTTTTCAAACAAATTAAATAAAATGTTCAGTTTGATGTATAATGTATTACAAAGTGAATACTTAAAAAGAAATCATGTTGTTGTTATTATTATTTTTATTATTATTTTTATATTGGCAGCCACAGACTTCCACACTGACCACCTTGATCAATTTACAAAAAATTTGCAGAAGTACCAAATCTAATGCTAATTGTGAACAAAACAGATAACACCTTAGATTATACTGTTTGACTTGTCTATGCAGCCCCTTCAGCGATATCCTGTCTTATTCCAATAAGATATTGAGACACTAACTAATTCATGTACAGCATTATTGTACACACAAGACATAGCAAAAAGATGATATGCTAAACCAATAATTATCTGGGTATGTCTAGGTATAATCTTAATCTATGGATTCTACTGAAGGTTTTCAGATGATGGCATGCATGCTATTTCATGGCTTTTCTGCCATGTATTCCAGAAAGCAGATTTAGTGACAACTAAATTTGTTAACTGATGAGGGAAACTCTGGAGTTTGTTCGAACAGTTCCACTAAAATCAACCCAGGGTTCAAGTTTAAAAAACACAGAGTTCAGTCTTCATCAACTCAGAGTTCAGGGTTTATTAGTGTATATCAACGACATTTTGATGCAGGATTGTTCCGGTACCACCAGGGGTTTCGTCTGATGTCCCTCACCTTCTGCTTTCTTTGTGTTGGCATTCTAAACTCTGGTCGATTCGGGAAACATTTTCTGAGCTACAACATACAAATTATATCTATATATCTATCGTTCTTTGAGAGTAAGCTATTAGCGTTACCATGGCAACTACCAGCAGCGGGCGGAGTATACATGCTGCTTATACGAGTATACAAGAATATTGATAAGATATGAGGTTTGGGCGTGTTAGCTGAGGAGATTAGTTCCTCTATTGGAACTCAAAACTTTTGGCTCAAAACGCTTAAAAAAACAAATGTAGCCATGTAAATGTAGCCTCAGAGTTTGTTTAACCTGCTTTCTGGAATAGACCTTTGGGAATCAGAGCGTCGTACAGCAAAATTCTGCTGTGTGTCCGTATCAAATGATAGTGTGACCAGGTCTTTTTTTGACATTAAATTGCTCCCAATAAACCAGATTTAGAAAGCAGAAAACGTGTGTTGGTCATACACACACACACACACACACACACACACACACACACACACACACACACACTGCACTCCTCGTGACTAGTTAATTATCACCTAACATGCAGATCCTATAATTATGACCATCAAACAGACAAAGCTCAGCCACCATAATCTTTTCCCTCGTCTCTCCCACAATCCCCCTTCAGCGTCTTCCCTCTCTGTTTCCATCTGTTTCCATCTGTGTCCTTATTATGGTCAGACTAATGTATGGTCCTGACACTGGCCTTTAATTAAAATGACTGGCCAATCAGTGTCTTTCACCTCTAATATAATGGGTTTGTTCCAGTTTAATACATTACACCTTTACTGTAGAATTTATCAGTTTATTTGCCCACTTCTGATGGGACATTTTGATCAGATCGGGTAGGTATGTGTGTTATCATCATCTGTCTTGTACTGTTCCTCCCTTCTCTTCACCATTGATATCCAATGTGTGTGTCCTAATGACACTGACAGGGATTCTGTCCTTTCTCACTGATATCTTGAGTTTACAGTCAGGACGTTACCACTCAAGGTGAGTTTTCATGCTCATTGTATCCTCTGTGAAAGTGAGACCTGCAACATAAAGCAGTCTC